>NC_055986.1:6554544-6854544 GCF_018446385.1 Zingiber officinale | reverse complement strand
TTCCTCCTCTAGTCAAATCCAAATAGTTATCCCTTCTAAAACTCACCAAGATATAGGGATTCCTTGGTTAGTCAATGCCGGAGGTACACGCTGCAATACCGCTGTCCAACCTGATTAAATGCTTGAAAATTAACAATCCATCACTGTATCACCTATTTTAGAGCCTAGGGTTAACGCTTACCTCAATTCACAGCCAAAGCTGGTTGCTGCCGGAAGAGTAGCTGCTATTGGAGACCGTTGGTGGTTGACACCGCAAGCTACTGTTGAATTCGCCAAGAAAGAATCAACAGAAGTATTCATATCAGGTTACAGAAGGAAGAATTACCTATCTGGTAGGTTGATCACAACCATACCCAGCAGAGCTAGGGTTCAGATCTGACGACAAGAGGAAACCTAGGGTAAAGGAAAGGGTCGACTACCTTCACTAGGGCAGAGACGAAATGGTGGTGCTGATACTTTCTTCCGACGAGCTCTTGTGGCGATCTGTCGATGGCATCAGTGCTAGGGCTGGAAACAGTCGGCGCCGAGCGTAAAGGAGAAGGAGGAGACGCAACCGAGAAGATGGCTAGGGCATAGCACAGAGAAAAGTGCGCTGGACCTGAGCCGGTGCTAGGGCACACACGCAAATGGTGGATCCGTGGAGTTGGAGGTGCCTGGGGTCGGACCTGGTGGCAGACGCTCGGACTCTTCTCGTCACCGCAACACAACTCTAGTAGGTTGAAGCCGACAGTGTTCAACGGTTGTGAGGCTCGGCGAAGTGGCGGAGCAAGGTGGCACTCGGTCGGCGTCGGCTGTGGGATCTTCACGGCAAGGGGCGACGGCAGAGGCAAGGAAGTGGCGTCGGGGCTGGCTAGGGCATGAGCATGGAGAGAGGAAAATTGGCAGATGGGAGGAGGAGGAAGAGAAGTGAAGAAAAGGAATCGACATCAAAAGGAAATAAGGGAGAAGAAACTGTCGCGGTTAGGGCACGCGGTTGTTCGGCGAGGAAAGAAGAGGGGCACGCGCGGGTTCGGCGAGGAAAGAAGAAAGAAAATAAAGAAAATAAAATAAAATAAAAGAGAAAGGAATTAAGAAAATAAACATTTCTCGCTTAAATGGGTAGCCTAAACAGGCTTTCCCGGGGCCCAGTTTTTATCCCCGTAACCGAAGTCATACGGTTTCCGAAAAATTCCTGAAAAATTTCTAAAAATTTCGGAAAATTCCCTTATCATTATTCACCATTTTTCGGTATTTTACATCTTTTGTATAATGACCTCCTAAAAGTTGGCCTTCAGCTTCTCGAAGGCTTCCGCATAGAGCCTGAGTCAGGCATTGCTTATCTCGAACGTTCTTGATAGCTACCGAGCGACCAACTAAGAATCTGATTGAACAAGGACTTTAATGGCTCCCACGTGCCAGGCTACCTATAAGCCAGTTATCAATGCTTCATACTCAGCTTCATTATTGGTGGCGCGATAGTTAAGTTGAATGGAAAGCTGTCTCCGGTCTTCTTGTAGTGAAATGAGCAAGATGCTGATCCCGCTACCTTGTCGAGTGGATGAACCGTCAACATATATCCTCCAGGTTGCCTCCAGCTCGACATTCTAGACCTCTGTGATGAAATCAGCCAAGGCCTGAGCCTTGATTGTCGTTCAGGGTTGATATTCTATGTCGAATTTGCTTAGTTCGGTCATCCATTTGATTAGCCTTCCAGATGCATGTCTCTGGGTTGAGAAGGACCCGCCCCAAGGCACTGTTAGTCAACACGATGATTGAGTGTGCTAGAAAGTATGGACGAAGCCTCCGAGCATCGAGTATCAATGTATAAGCTAATTTTTCCAGACCGGTGTAGCGAGACTCTGCATCCTTCAATATATGGCTTAAAAAGTATATATAGGCTATTATTCCTGACCGTTCTTCTTTACTAAAGCCAACCTTACCGCATGTTCGTTGGATGATAGATAGATCCATAGTGGCTCACCAACAAGTGGTTTGGCTAATACAAGTAAAGAATTAAGATACACCTTGAGCTCTTCTAGCGCCTGATCACACTCGACGTCCCACTGGAATTTTGTAGCTCGGTGAAGCACCTTAAAGAATGGCAAGCTCCAGTCAGATGACTTAGATATGAATCTAGATAGCACTGTGATCTGACCGGTCAGCCTTTAGGCTTCCTTCATTCTTAGGGACGGAGGCATGGCATGTCTTGTAGCGCCTTAACCTTGCTCGGATTTACCTCGATGCCCTGCTCAATAATGATGTAACCTAGGAAACGGCTACTCTTTACGCTAAACAGATATTTGTTCGGGTTCAGCTTTATCCCATAAGCCCTCAGAGTTTGGCAGGTCTTCTCAATATTTAGCATAGGGCAGCAGAACAGAGAGATTTTATCAATATGTCATCCACATATACCTCCATGTTACGGTCGATCTGCCTCTAGAACACCTTGTTCATAAGTCGCTGATAGGTGGCGTCCGTGTTCTTGAGTCCGAACGACATTACATTGTAGCAGAACGTTCCGTCAACCGTGATAAATCTGGTCGTCTCCTAGGCTTCTCTAGCGAGCGGCACTTAATGATAACCCTGGTAAGCATCAAGCATGCAGATCAGCTCGCAGCCCGTAATAGATTCCACCATTTGGTCTATCCGAGGGAGCGGATAGAAATCCTTTGGGCATGCCTTATTTAGGTCGTGGAAGTCGATGAAGACCCGCCATTTATTTCTCAGCTTGGAGACTAGCACACCGTTAGTGAGCCAGCTCGAGAATTGGATTTCTCTTATATGGGCGACCTCCCGTAGTTTTTCTATTTCTGCCCGAATGATCAAGTTTTGTTCTGAGCTGAAGTCTCTTTTCCTTTGCTTCCCGACTGAGCATCCTATCGAACGTGAAGCTCATGCTGAGTGACGCTCGATGAGATTCTAGGAAGCTCATGCGTCGACCATGCGAACATATCATGATTTTTTCTAACATAGGTGATCAACTCTGCCTTCTTTTCCACCTTCAAGTTGGCTACGATAAAGGTGGCTGCTTCTGTTCGGTTGGGGTGGATCTGGACCTCCTCCTTTTCTTCGTATACCAATGTAGGAGGTTTTTCGTGATTGCGTTCACCTCCAGGCATGGATTCTTCCGAGCATTCTTGGCTTTTGACTTGACCATCTCAACGTAGCATCACCGAGCGACAAGTTGTTCGCCTTTGACTTCTCCTGCCCTATCGTCCACGGGGAATTTGATCTTTTGGCAGTATATAGACACTACTACCCAGAACTCATTGAGGATCGGTCGGCCCAAGATGACGTTGTAGACCGACGGTGCATCCACCACGATGAAGTTTGTGGTCCTGGTTCTCCTCAATGACTCCTCCCCGAGCGATATGACCAGCCGAGACTGTCCGAGCAGCAATACTTCATTGCCCGTGAAATCATAAAGTGGCGTTGTCATAAGCAGCAACTCGCTTTGATCGATTTGTAGTTGATCGAACGCGTTCTTGAAGATGATGTTCACCGAACTCCCTGTATCAATAAAAATTCGATGAATAATATAATTAGCAATTACCGCTCGGATAATCAACACGTCATCGTTAGGGATCTTCACTCCCTCCAAATCTCTAGAACCGAAGCTGATCTTGGGCCCTTCAGCCCTTTCCCTGTTACACCCCACGGCGTGGATTTCAAGCTGACGGGCATGCGCTTTCTTAGCTCTGTTGGAGTCGACACCGATCGGCCCCCCAGCGATCATGCCTATTTCTCCTTGGGTGGCGTTGCTCCTGTTTTCTTCTTCCCGAGTTGAGGGTTTATTCTGATCAGCGGAGAGTCAAGAGGGAACCGCGTTATCCCTCTGGTGTTGATGGCATCCCTCGGGCGCCCTTCTTTCATGCTCTCGTCGCTTGGTAGATCGATGTCTATGTCGCTGATTAGGAGATATGTTAGAATGTATACTAAAAGCCTAACTTTTGTATAAACATTTATTGAATGAACATTTATTTTGTAATAAGAATCACATTGGTCAAATGTCTGCATTTAGTTAAATGCAGTTGTCCATTTAATTTATATTGTAGATAACATGGTGTGTGGTATCACACAGAAGATCATGTTATCAGTTCCTTATAAATTATAAATAGTAGCTCACAACCAAGATGGATTGAGACAAACCATTGGAATGATTATGATGTAATTTAGTACTAGTTTATCTTGACTATAAAATTACACTAGTACACTATGTGTGTATTGAGCAGAACCATTTCAGGTTGTTCCTTTTATATTGACTGCATAAAAGAACAGGGTCTCTGTTATTATGGAAGTATATGCTCTTAATCCCGATATAATAACAAGCACATATACTTAGTATTTATTTCTTTAATTTATCAATGGATGAAATTTATTCAGTTGGATCAATAGGCCCAATAAGTTGGGAAATAATATTATTTATATGGTGTGTTGTTTATTATAGAAGGAAATTCTGTCCTAGTAATCTAGGTTGATGATGTCCCCTTGAGGAGCTCATAAGGATTGTCATGTAAACCCTGCAGGTGGACCTAGTCCGGCATGATAATAAAGTTGAGTAGTACTACTCTTGGAGCTAGATATTAATTAAGTGAGTTGTCAGTAATTCATTTAATTAGTGAACATTTGATATCTTAAACACAGAGAGATTAATGCACTCATGATAAGAAGGAGCTCATAAAGTAATCTGGGATTAGTGCGATAGTTCAATAATAACTCTTTAGTGGTATGAGTTATTATTGATGAACTTGAGTTGGGTGTTCGGGGTGAACACAGGAAGCTCAAGCTCATCGGGAGACTAAAACTAATTTCTCCTCTTGGTCCCTGTTGTAGCCTCTATAAATCCTTGTATCCATAAAGTCCACCTCTTACCTAAGTAATGGGTTGGCCACATCCTTGCTTGGTGCAAGGGGGTCGGCCAAGGATGGGCTTGGAAGCCAAGAGGTGGTCGGCCAAGCTTGGTGCCCAAGCTAGGGGCCGACCACTAGAAAAGGAAAAGGAAGTTTTGTTTTTAAAATAAAATTTTGTTAAAGTCTTTCCTTATTTGTAGTTATCTACAATGATTAAAAGAGAGATTTTATTTTGTTAAAATCTTTCCTTTTTTTTAATTATCTACAATGGTTAAAAGAAATATTTTAATTTTCCTTTTATAGCCATCCAAGTGGGTTTAAAAGAGAGTTTTAAATTTTTAAAATCTTTCCTTTTATAGCTATCTACAAAGGATTAAAGAAAGATTTTAATTTTGTTAAAATCTTTCCTAATTTGTAGTTATCTATAATGTTTAAAAGAGAGATTTTAATTTTTGATAAAATTTTCATTTTTTGTAACCATGATTTTAAAAAGAGAAGTTTTAATTGATCTTTCCTTTTTGTAGTTGTCTACATATTTTAACAGAGAGAGATTAATTTTAAAACTTTCCTTTATTGTCATGTACAATAGGAAATTTAGAAAAGAGAGATTTTAATTATTGTTAAAATTTTCTTTTTTAAGGGGAGACCACAAATAAGGAAGTTTTAATTATGTTTAAAACTTTCCTTTTTTGCCATGACCAAGGATTATAAAAGAGAGGGAGAGGGTGCCTCATGAGAATACAACCTAAGCATTGCCTCCTCTCCTCTCTTCCTTGTGGCCGACCCTCTCTTTTCTTCTTCTTTCTTTGTTTTCTTTCCCATAAGGGTCGGCGGCACCTTTCTTCTTGCCTCCTCTTTTGCTTCCTAACAGTCGGCGACATCAAGGATTGGAAAATCCTTGTGGCCGGTTGCCTGGAGAGGAAGAAGAAGAAGAGGAGAAGCACTTGGTGGTCGGTTGCTTGGAGGAGAAGAAGAGGAAGAAAGTTTCCTATTTTGGCATCCCTTGGTGGCTCGAGAGTCTTGGAGGAGGAGAAGTGCTTCAGGTGGATTCCATCTTGGTAGATCGTTGTCCACATAACATCCAAGAGGAGGAGAGAAATACAACAGAAGATCAAGAGGTCTTTAGCTACAAAGAAAGGTATAACTAATTAATGGTTTCTGCTTCGAATTAATTAGTTAGTTTTCTTTGCATGGATTCTGAAACACCAACACAAGAGGCTAGCAATTTTATGTTTCAATTTCGTGCTATCGATTTTGTATTTCGATTTTGTGTTTCGATCTTGTGTTTCTATTGTGGTCTCTGTAGTTAAACCTAGGGTTACTGTAAGAAGTTAAATATCTAATTTCTTTGAAAGGCTTTGTCTAGGAAGTGGTGGATGATCCCATAACCAAGAAGGTCTAGTGTCTCGCCATGTTTAACCTGGAAGCCAATATTTGAAATAGATATTTAAACAACTTCTGTAATATGATTTAACTTAGGAAGATCACATCGGTTAAACATTGTAATAATGTTAAGTATCGTTTCCAATCCAAGTTTAACTTCTGAAGAGCAATTTGGATTAATAATGTTAAGCATCATTTGCAATCCAAGTTTAACTTCAGTAGAGCACATGGCTAGCTAGGTTAAGTTCTGTGCTTGTACAAATTTTGTACAGGGGAAACGGAACAGAATCTAGGTGTAGCAATCAACAATTGGTATCAGAGTATGTTCGTTGGATGATAGATAGATCCAGAGCGACTCACTAACAAGCGGTTTGGCTAATACAAGTAAAGAATTAAGATACTCCTTGAGCTCTTCTAGCGCCTGATCACACTCGGCGTCCCACTAGAATTTTGTAGCTCGGTGAAGAACCTTAAAGAATGGCAAGCTCCGGTCGGATGACTTAGATATGAATCTGGATAGCGCTGTGATCCGACCAGTCAGCCTTTGAGCTTCCTTCAGGCTTCGGGGCGGAGGCATGTCTTGTAGTGCCTTAACCTTGCTCGGATTTACCTCGATGCCCTGCTCAATGATGATGTAACCTAGGAAACAGCTACTCTTTACGCTGAACAGATATTTGTTCGGGTTCAGCTTTATCCCATAAGCCCTCAGAGTTTGGCAGGTCTTCTCAATATTTAGCCTAGGTCAGCAGCACAGAGAGATTTTATCAATATGTTGTCCACATATACCTCCATGTTACGGTCGATCTGCCTCCAAAACACCTTGTTCATGAGTCGCTGATAGGTGGCGCCCGTGTTCTTGAGTCCGAACGACATTACGTTGTAGCAGAACGTTCCGTCGACCGTGATAAATCTGAGTTTCTCCTAGTCTTCTCTAGCGAGCGACACTTAATGATAGCCCTGGTAAGCATCAAGCATGCATATCAGCTCGTAGCCCGTAATAGAGTCCACCATTTGGTCTATCCGAGGGAGCGGATAGAAATCCTTTGGGCATGCCTTATTCAGGTCGTGGAAGTCGATGAAGACCCACCATTTATTTCCTGGCTTGGAGACTAGCACGACGTTAGCGAGCTAGCTCGGGAATTGGACTTCTCTTATATGGTCGGCCTCCCGTAGTTTTTCTATTTCTGCCCGAATGATCAAGTTTTATTCTGATCTGAAGTCTCTTTTCCTTTGCTTCCCGACCGAGCATCCTATCGGACGTGAAGCTCATGTTGAGCGACGCTCGGTGAGATTCCAGGAAGCTCATGCGTCGACCATGTGAACATATCATGATTTTGTCTAACGTAGGCAATCAACTCTGCCTTCTTTTCCACCTTCAAGTCGGCTACAATAAAGGTGGTTGCTTCTGTTCGGCTGGGGTGGATCTGGACCTCCTCCTTTTCTTCGTATACCAATGTAGGAGGTTTTTCAGTGATTGCGTTCACCTCCAGGCATGGATTCTTCCGAGTGTTCTTGGCTTCCGACTTGACCATCTCAACGTAGCATCGCCGAGCGACAAGTTGGTCGCCTTTGACTTCTCCCACCCGATCATCCATTGGGAATTTGATCTTTTGGCAGTATATAGACACTACTACCCAGAACTCGTTGAGGGTCGGTCGGCCCAAGATGACATTGTAGGCCGACGGTGCATCCACCACGATGAAGTTTATGGTCCTGGTTCTCCTCAGTGGCTCCTCCCTGAGCGATATGACCAGTCAAGACTGTCCGAGCGACAATACTTCATTGCCCGTGAATCCATTAAGTGGGGCTGTCATAAGCAGCAACTCGCTTCGATCGATTTGTAGTTGATCGAACGCGTTCTTGAAGATGATGCTCATCGAACTCCCTGTATCAACAAAAATTCGATGAATAGTTTAATTAGCAATTACCGCTCGGATGATCAACGTGTCGTCGTGAGAGATCTTCACTCCCTCCAAATCTCTAGGACCGAAACTGATCTTGAACCCTTCAGCCCTTTCCCTGTTACACCCCACGGCGTGGATTTCAAGCCGACGGGTGTGCGCTTTCCTAGCTCTGTTGGAGTCGACACTGATCGGCCCCCCAGCGATCATGCCTATTTCTCCTTGGGTGTCGTTGCTCCTGTTTTCTTTTTCCCGAGCTGAGGGTCTATTCTGATTAGCGAAGAGTCAAGAGGGACCCGCGTTATCCCTCTGGTGTTGATGGCGTCCCTCGGACCCCCTTCTTTCATGCTCTCGTCGTCGGGTAGATCGATGTTTATGTCATTGATCAGGAGATGGAGATTGGCAGCGGTATCCTTTCGGCGTCGGTGGATTGAGGATAAGTGTCAGATCGTAGCAGTCGCGCATGTTGTGTGTCGCCGATGTTGGGGTTGCAAGGTTGCAAACATAGTCCTACATTGAAAACACATGGAAAAGATCATGGGTTTATAAGAGAAAAGATATCTCCATTGGCATGAGGCCTTTTGGGGAGAGCCCAAGAGCAAAACCATGAGGGCTTAGGCCCAAAGTGGACAATATCATACTATTGTGGAGATATCTAAATTCTTTTCGATCCGACAATTGGTATCAGAGCCTATATTGCCAGAAGGACTAACCGCCAACTGTGCACAAGAGCTATGATCTCTGATTGAGCCAGGTGGGTACAATATTGACCTCGAACAAAGAAAGGGGGCTCCTATATTCGGATCAAGAGGACCAGACACTAGCCAAGAAGTCATAGTTGCGATTAGGCAAGGAAGTCCTAGTAGGTCGGGTGAACCGAGGGGCAGGAAGACCTGGTGGGTCGAGGATCGGACGTGGGAAGCCTGTGGTCCTTTGTTTGAGGGGGGGATTGTTGGGGTTGCAAGGTTGCAAACATAGTCCCACATTGAAAATACATGGAAAAGATCATGGGTTTATAAAAGAAAAGATATCTCCATTGGCATGAGGCCTTTTGGGGAGAGCCCAAGAGCAAAACCATGAGGATTTAGGCCCAAAGTGGACAATATCATACCATTGTGGAGATATCTAAATTCTTTTCGATCCTATAGCCGATTGATGAAAAGAGCAGAACATTGGCGTCCATACCTTGCCTTTCACCGTCTTCTACCGACTGGAGGCCACATGCTGCACGGAGTGTGTCCTGGTCTTCTGGTGTGGTCACGCTCCCTCTGCCCTGGGCCCTTTAGGCTGCCAGTAGTTGTTTGATGGTCGACGCTCGAATGTCGTCGGGGTTCGATCGACATTTTCTTTTCCCTTGCCGCTTGGGCTTCTCCCACATTTATATATTCATTGGCCTTGTTGAGCAGGTGATCGAAGTCCCTGTACGGCTTCCTGATAAGCGATCGGAAGAAATCTCCTTCGATGAGCCCCTGAGTGAAGGTGTTCATCATCGTTTCGGATGAGACCGAAGGGATATCCATGGCCACCTGATTGAAGCGCTTGATGTAGGCTCGGAGTGTTTCCTTCGATCCTTGCTTCAGAGAGAAGAGACTGACGCTCGTCTTTTGATAGCGTCGGCTACTGGAGAAATGATGTAAGAAAGCATCTCAGAAGTCCTTGAATCTACGCATAGATCCGTTCGGTAATTGTCTGAACCAACACTGCGCCGATCTGGAGAGAGTGGTGAGGAAGACTCGGCATTTCACCCCGTCTGTGTACTGATGGAGTATGGCCGCGTTGTTGAACTTATCCAGATGGTCATCTGGGTCAGTCGCTCCACTGTATTCTTCGATTGCCAACAGAGTATAGTACCTTGGTAGAGGGTCCTGCAAGATCTCCTCGGAGAACTGTCGATTGATCCGCTCGGGCGAAGCATAGCTTCAGGGCGCCTTGCCTTTTCGTGCGCCCCGAACGAGAGTGTCATCCGAAGATGATCCTCGTTCCTGGTTCGCCTAGACTATTTCTGAGGGGGTTTGGAACAAGGTGCAATGGAAGGGGATCAGTGCGGGCAGCGCTTCCCCTTGTGTGCCGGTCGGCCTCCTATTCTATCCCCATACGGAAACTTGGTCCTCTCGGTCTTCTAATCCCGCTCGTCCTCCTGCTACCGACGTCGCCGGCTGCTGTGCTTATCAATCGGCTAACGCATGCTGTTGCTGCTACTCGACTATCTTCACTGCTCGGGCTTGCACAAGCATGTCGAGCTCCTCCTTAGTGAGTGTTATGGTAGTGAGTCGTCCACCGTCCTCCATCTTCTCGATTCGGATGCAGCTTAAGTTTCCACAGACAGTGCCAATATAATCCTGTCCAAAAGTCGATGAGATGGAAAGCTGGGGATGTGGCGCTCCCGCTGACCGCACGTAGACTCCGCTTCGCCCTACAAAACAGATGACGTCAGTGCCGAGTCAGGGAAGGGGTCCCCGGCGTTGGCCTTCCAACACTCAAGTCAGTCACCAGCGATGATGTAGAAGGCGGAGCAATAAGAATGAAGACTGTAGCTCAAACAGTGTCTATTGCGTACCTCCGCAAATGCTTGGACTCCTTTATATAGAGTTTCAGTAGCGCGCGTGCACACTTCCCCAAGCAAGCACACTTCCCCAAGTTTTCCCTGAAAAGACTTATCAATAAAGTGTCTCTGACACAATACCTTAATAAGCCGAGCATATCGCTGATGTGATAGTGGAAGCTTCCGTAGTACGATCACCTTGTCGACAATGTCTGGTGTCAGCGGTACTAACTCCCAAAAGGATGTCGAGAAACAACAGTGGATCCATCACTAGGCCGAGCGGGTTAGCAGCTCTGCCAGAACTTTGTTGTCTCTGCATCTCATCAGCTCAGCTGGAACTTTAATGTGACTGTTGCGCGTCCGATCGGCCGGAACTCTGCTGTGACCGTCCTGAGTCTGGTTGCCAAGGCGAGTGAGGGTAGCTGCTCGGCCAGGATTCTACCTATAGTCTTCTCCTCCGTTCAGCGTCTCACAATAAACTCAAGTTGTTTGACATACTTCCCCGAGTCAAAGATGGGGTCGGACCGGACACATCCTCCTCCCGGTCGGAGGGCTTGCTCGTCCGACCAGGCAATATAATTATCATTCATGTGACCATTTGATATCTGAGTATTGATCGTCTTGACTTTAATCTCTACCATGATAATTAATCTATGCCCGGATGAGCACCTCCTTATCATTGCATTAGTAAGGAAGAAGAGGAAATGAAGTAATTTTAAATTATCAATTTGTGTATAATAAAAGATGATGAAATAGGAGAAATGATTTTTTAATCCCTTTCAAAATTTCATTTTTAGTTTGTTTTTAAATTGAATCGAAGTGACGTGGGGTTTATTTTCTTTTTCCGTTCCTCTCTAGTCTCTCCTATTAAATTTTTTTATATATTTTTTTGTTTATTTAATTAAAATGAACAGGATAATAGTAAAGAATTCAATTTGTATATATATTTTTTAGTGTTTGTTTCGCTCAAAATGTAAAAAAATAATAATCAGAATTTCACTGATTTTGTTATAAAATATAACTTATATTTAATCAATTAATTTAGAAATTTAAAGTTTATTCTATACTTCCAATATGAAATTACATTTAAGGAAATCCACCGGTTAATGAATTAAAATCGGTGAGTTAAAAAAAATCAAAATTAATTTAAAATTTTAATCAAAATAAGAAAAAAAATCTGTATTTATTATTAAATCCATTATCATGGACTTAACGTAGTTTTTTATTTTTGAACACTCGGCTGTGAATCAATTATTCCAATCCGGATCGAACCGGACCGAACGCCGGTTCAGATTCAACAACGCAATATCAATGGACATAGAGCAGTGCTTTCACCGTATACCTTCGAATACCTTCGAGACTCAACCTAGCGATGAGTTCCGTCGCCGACGCCGCCGATCGGAGGCCACTCCGTCTATTCTTCATTCCCTACTTTGCCTCAGGCCACCTGATCCCTTTGGTCGACATTGCCCGCTTCCTTTCTGCCCGCGGAGTTGATTCCACCATCCTAGTCACCCCCTGCAACGCCGCCCTCGTCCGGGCCACCGTCGACGCCGCAGCCGCCGCTGGCCTCCGGATCCAGCTACTCGAATACCCCTTCCCGTTCGCGGAGTCCGGCCTCCCTGCGGGTGTAGAGAACATCAGCGCACTGCCCCCCTCTGAGTGCCACAAGATCGACTCCGCCATCGCCTTCACCCGCGCCACCCTCGAACGCCTGTTCGGCCTCCACCATCCTGATGCCGTTGTCGCCGACGGCCATTTCACGTGGACTATAGATATCGCTCGCGAACTGGGCATCCCGCGCATCACGTTCGCCGCGGTGGGGACCCTGGCGTACTGCGTCTCGCATTCTGTATTGACGAACCAGCCGTTCAAGGACGTCATCCGCGACGACGAGCGCGTTCCCATCCCGGACCTCCCTCACCCATTGTTACTAGCGCGATCTGAGCTCCCCGACTTCCTCGTCCAGGATACTGTCTTCGGTAGCCTCATCGAAGAAGTTTTCGAAGCAGACAAAGCAAGCCTCGGCCTCATCATCAACAGCTTTACAGAGTTTGAGGGGATCTACCTAGATTACTTCCGACGAGTGTTCGGCGTGAAGACCTGGTTCGTGGGCCCTATCGCCTTGAAGGATTCTGAATCTCGCAGCGTCGGGGTCCGAGGTGGCGGCGTCGACCCTGCCGCCGTCGGGAACAGAGCACGTTGCCTCTCGTGGCTCAGGGAGCAGAAGCCGAGTTCGGTGGTGTACGCCTGCTTCGGTAGCTGGAGCCAGTTCTCGGGCGAGCAACTCAGGGAGATGGCGCTTGGGCTAGAGGCTGCTGGCCACCCGTTCTTGTGGGTGGTGCGAGAGGCGGACGGGACCGAATGGATGCCGCATGGATTCGAGCAGCGGGTGAAAGGGTGCGGGCTTGTTCTTCGGGGTTGGGCCCCGCAGGTAGAGCTGCTCAGCCACGCCGCCGTCGGCGCGTTCGTGACGCACTGCGGGTGGAACTCGATTCTGGAGGGCGTCTCCGCCGGGTTGCCGATGGTGACGTGGCCGATCGGGACGGAGCAGTTTATAAACGAGAAGCTGGTGGTGGAGCGATTCCGCGTGGGCGTCAAAGCGTCAGACAGCATAAGGAGCGCGATTGATCCAAATCGGACGATCGTGAAGGCAACGGAGCTGGCAAAGGCGATTGGGAGCATAATGGACGCTGGGGAGGCGGCCGAGGGAACGAGAAGGCTGGCGAGGGAGCTCGCGGAGAAGGCTAGAGCGGCGGTAGCGAAGGGCGGTTCGACCGACAAGGGTTTGAACGATTTGATAGAGGATATATACGTCTGGTACGACGACAACAAGAAGTCCACCGCCGGGAAGGCGGTCGACATTTAGATTTAGCAGTGTGATCGTTGTTGAGTGATTGTTCTGTTTTCTGAATAAATGAATGGCATCCCTATTAGTTATATATACTAGTTTTCACACGTTACATTAGTAATATAATACATAAATTAATATACAGATTCATAAATTTGATTGATAAGAGCGTATCAGTAACTTACATTTTTTTCAATTTTAGTCCTGTTATGAATCAATTTATATTTTTAGTCTTTTAACTTGTAATATTTTTCAATTTCAGTCATTTTTCTTTTAAAATTATCATTTTTCAACGAAAAATGATGAGTTATAAATTAAATTTGGGGATTTTGATTTTTTATGACCCATGTATTTTTTATATTCCAACCATAAACTAGATATTTTCCATTGAAAAATTTTAATTTTGGAGAAAAAAAACTGAAATTGAAAAATATTACAAGTTACAGGACTAAAAACGTAAATTAACTCATAACAGAATTAAAATTGAAAAAGATGTAAATTACAAGATTAAAAATATAATTTTCTCTAAATTAATATACAGATTCATAAATTTGATTGATAAGAGCGTGTCAATAAAGGCAATACTCGAGAATCCAGTAGCAAGTTGCTATAACAGATCCTCTGTAGGTTTTGATAGACCGACTAAAGGGATGAATAACATGCAATAAAAGATTAACACTATTCTCTTGCTTCTAAGTTTAACAAGATAAATACACATTAATTATATAAAAAGAATAACATAAAATTAATATGTAAAAGATATCGAATTTACTTAGTTTATAATAAAAAAGATTACTATTCTACGATAATGAAAATTCTATTAAACTGTTCTTTCGTTGAAGGCAGAGTACCTTCTTACATAATTGAAAGCTCATAAACTAAATTTACAGGAGTTAAAATCAGTGTGTTGTATCTTTAAATTTCAAGGATCAGAGCTCTATTTATAGTTCACTGATCGAAGCTAGTCGTTGGCTGACGTGACAACTCCATAATGTTGGAACCCTAAGATTATTTTGATGTGATCAAACAAGTTAAGTTAGGTACTGTTTGGTTTAACCCTTGTGTCTAAGTGTGCAGGAACTTAGGAGCATAGGAAGTCGAGCGGAAGACGTGGCTAGGGAGAATGACGGCACGGGAGAGAGCCGACGGGCTCGGTGCGTCCGAGAGATGAGGTGTCGTGGAAGAGTACACCGGTGGACAAGAAAAACGTACACGACGTTCGAGGGACGAGAAACCGGGGAGGAATGTTGCTCGAGGAGAAGGTCAGAACTTGGGTTTGGGTGAGCCCTATTCCGGATGGCCGAGATCACCCAAGCTAGCGGAGCCGGAGCGGAAGACTCGGACCGAAACTAGTAGAACCGGAGTAGAGGAACCGGATCACAAAAAGTCAATCATATTGACTTTTGTGGTCCGGGCGCCCGGAGCCTATAGAGTCTGGGCGCCCGGAGCCTATAGAGTCTAGGCGCCCGGAACCCAAATGTTATCATAAGTGATGTGGACGTTGACCGACACGTTGGGGATAGAATTCTATCCCCCTTCAGACGCCCGGAACCCTTCCAGGTGCCCGGAACAGTACTATAAATATAGCATTGATTTCAACGGTTTAGACAATAACTAGTAATTCTATTTCTTCTGTTTTACTTTTGTTTGTGAGCTATGAACGTTGTAAGAGGCTACTCCACTTGAAGGATATCTTCAGAAAAGTGCGCTTCGTTCTCCTTGGATTAGCAATCTTATGATTGCAAACCGAGTAATTCTTCTTGTGTCTATTTCCTTTTTATTAGTCTCTTTATTTTTAGTTACAAGTGTTTTTATTCAAGCTATAAGTCGAGAAAGGGTTGATTTGTTTTTGTAGGGCAATTTACCCTCTCCTCTTACTGGCCTCCAAAGGGATCAACAAGTGGTATCAGAGCAAGGACGCTTCAGAAGGACTAACCACTGACCGAAGCAAAGCAACCAATGGTCGGACCAAGTATCGTTTCACCAAAAATCGAGGGAGACTTCGCACACTAGAAACATCGTATGGAGCTATTCCTGAAAACAGACTTTGAGATTCGTTTAATAATAAAATATAGTTTTGTAGCTCCTACGAATCAAAATGGAGAGGAAAAAGAAGAGAGTCTTTGGACGAAGAAAAACCAAATGATTTCATAGCGAATAACCGAGCGGAGTATCACTTGCTGAGCGTACTACCGCCTTAAGAAGTCAACCGCATCGGGAGCTACTCGTCGGCCAAAGAACTCTGGGAAAGATTCCTGGAACTCCACGAAGGTACATCCGAAGCCAAGCTCGCAAGAAGAGACATACTTCGGAACAAATTGAGGAATATTCGTCTAGAAAGAGGTGAGAAGGTAGCCGACCTACACGCGAAGGTAAAAGAACTAATCACCGGACTCAAAAAAGCTCGATGAAACGGTAACCAACCAGGACACGATACGCTACGCACTCAATGCCTTTCCCAGGACTCCAGAATGGACCTCAATAATTGACGCCTACTACATCTCAAAGGATCTGGAGGTAAGTACCCTAGAGGAACTCTTTTCTACTTTAGAATTACATGAAACCAGATGTGCAAGGACAACAAAAGAATCAAGCCAGATTATGGAGCTAAATGCAACCAAGAAGGATGAACTCGAGTCAGACTCAGAAGAAGATCAAGAAATTTATATGGTAAGGAATTTCAGAAAATTCTTTAGATCTAATAAATTTAAAGAAATGCAGAATAAGAAAAATCCAAGAAACAGAAGAAGAGTTCAATGCTACCAGTAGACCCGACCCCGGGCCGGGTCTGGCCCGGACCCGGCCCGGGCCCGTAACCGGGTCAACGGGCCGGTTGCCCGTTGACCCGGTTCGGATGTAAAAACCAGCGAACCGTCGGTTAACCGGCGGGTTGAACCGGCGGTTCAGCCGCAAATTTTTTTTTTAACAGCTTGAACCGCCGGTTAACCGGCGGTTCGTAGCCGTTGGGAGGGTTTTTTAGGTATTTTTTTTCAACGGTTAGGATCATTTGACCGTTTTTTGATCAATAGATATGATTTAGTGTCCGTTACTATCAAAACTTTATAAATAGAGAGCTTATTTCATCATTTTTCACACACATCTTCTCTACTCTTAATCTCATTTTCATATTCTCTAATCTCTACACGCTTTCGTTTCCAATTTTCAATTACAATGGAAGGAGACCGCGAAGGTGCATCATCTCGAGCTCGGAATGGAAAGCAAATAATGAATCCGCGGGAGGAGGACCCCAACATTCAATCCACCGATGATGAGATCGAGCATCTTCCGAATCCGACACCCGAAACACAAGGAAGTACCGACGCAATTACTTCTAAGGTTCGAGAACTTCCTCCTCTAAAGTCTTCTATTTTCACTAAACATTTTGAGAAGGTCACTCTTCCGTCGGGAGAAATGCGTGCAAAATGTAAGCATTGCAATGCTTCCTACAAATTCCAAGCCGGCGGCAGCTATGGGTCGTTGAAACGACATGTAGAAACGACGGAATATGGACTCGACCGTTCTCAAACACAATTATCAAGATTTTCTTCAACTAGCGGTAGTACCGATTCCGGTTTATTTTATATTCGGATAATAAATTAAGAGAATCATTAGATAAATTTGTTTCAGTAGAACATCTTTCTTTTAGTTTTGGATCTAAATGCACATTTGAAGATTTTTGTAAAGAATCTCTTAATCCATGTGCTAAACGTGTTCCTAGGACTACACTTACTCGTACAATTAAAAATTAGTAAAACAAGGAAAAAGAATTTAATTGATGAATTTAGTAAATTAGATAATAAAGTTTCTTTATGTTCCGATATTTGGAGTGATCATTGGCAAACACATTCGTATATGGGTGTGACTTGTCATTGGATCAATAACTCTTGAAACCTCCAAAAACGATTGTTAGCTTATAGAGTTTTTGATGAATCACATAATGCTCATAACATCGCACAATTATTATGTTTAATTTTAGAAAAATATGACTTAACTCATAAAATATTTTCAATATCATTAGATAATGCTAGTTTCAATACCGTTTGTATAGATGATCTAAAATTTGTTTGTCAACATATTATTGGAGGTTTATTTTTCATATTCGTTGTGTATGCCATGTTTTAAATTTATGTGTTCAAGATGGTTTAAAAATTTTAGAAAGTTATATTAAACCAATTAGAATTGCAATTTCTTATTTATGGTCTCATCCATCTATAATGAATCAATGGGGTAGGTTTTGTAAAATTAATGGAATGAGACCTAAAAAATTTCCACGTGATGTACCAACACGTTGGAATTCAACATACCAATTATTACAAGATTCATTTCAATATAAAGAATTATTATGTTCATTTTTTGCACAAAACACTAATGCTAATATATATTTATTTTCACAACAATGGAATATTTGTAGTAGTATTTGTGAAATTTTAAAAGTATTTAATGATGCAACCGAACAACTTTCCGGTGTTTATTATCCCACTGCTCAATTAGTTTTAGAAAATTTTTCTAATATAGTATTAGTTTTAAATGAACATATTAATAATGAATCTTTATCTCCTTGCATCTTAGCTATGAAAACTAAATGGGAAAAATATTTTTATTTAATTCCTGAAATTTATTTAATTGCATTTGCTTTAGATCCTAGATTTAAATTAGAAGTTTTACAAGAAATGTTAACTTTATATTATGATGCTTTAATTCCAATTAAAGATTCTTCTTCCCCTGATCCAGCTAATATTATATATAATGTTAGAATTTATTTATATGATATTTATAATCAATATTATGCAAAATATGGAACACAAATTAATATTTCTGAAATTCAACAAACTACTAGTAGTAATTTAAAACTTACAAAAGCACAACTCTTATTAAAAGAACGGACAAAACGTCCACGAGGATCCTCAAGTTCCACACAGGAACTTGAGAATTATTTTATGACTTCTTTTGATTTTAATGAAGCAGATAGCGAAAACTTCGATATCTTAAAGTGGTGGTCACAGAAGGCTCAAAGCTTTCCCGTTCTCTCCGTGATCGCAAAAGAAATTTTAGCTTGTCCAGTGTCAACTGTTGCTGTGGAGCAGACGTTCAGTGCCGGCTCCTTGGAAGCCCAAGCATTACTGGACGATTGGACCAGAGCGGAGAAAAGAATCCAAGGAATGCAACTTTCAGATGACGAAGTTGAAGATTTTGATACTGAAGGAACAAATACGACAGGAACAGGAAATGGAAGTGAATGAAAATGTAAAAGGATAAAAATGTAAAAGAACTACGTGGGCTTTGATTCCCCTAAAGGGATACGTAGGCAACTTAAATAAGTGCAAGCCCTTTTTTTAATAAATTTTAATTTCTAATTTTTAATGTTTAATGTTTAATTTTTAATTTTTAATTTTAATTTTTTTTAACATGAACCGGCGGTTCTGAACCGTGAACCGTAACCGTCTTGGGCGGTTAAGGTTAAGGGTCGACCTGCCTGGAACCGTCGAACCGGCGGTTCCGAACCGTCGAACCGTCGGTTCCGAACCGTGGTCAGGTCTAGCTACCAGTGTCAAAAGAAAGGACACTTAAAAGAGGACTACCCAGAACTCAAGAAGGAAAAAAGGCAAGATGCCCAAAAAACACAAGACTCTAACTGCTACTTGGGACGACATTTCATCATCAGAGTTAGAAATAAAAGAGTATGCCGGACTAGCACTAATGGCGAACTATGAAGGGTAAAGAACATCAGAAGCCAGTATCGATGAAGGGGGAGCGATTTCAGATGAATGCAGCGAAGCAGGGGGAGAGTCAGGCTTCAAGTCTGATATGGTAAATGAGGTATATTTCTTACCTCCTGATCAACTTTATTACGGTATTAAGTTTATGACAAAATTTATGTACAAATTTAAAAGTAAAAATAATAAATTAAAAAAATAAAAACTTAGAAATAAAATGAATTTTAGTAAAATCGTGTCTGGTAGAAGATTTTAATAAAATAAGACTTGAAAATGATAAATTAAAAGAAGAAATAGAAAACTTGAAAAATTTTGCTTGTTCAAATATTTCTACTTTTAGAAACTATAAAGGATTAAACTGGTACTATAGGTTTCACAAAAGTCAGATCAGAAAAATATCAAAAGCTTATATACCAAGAAAATACTTGATTAACCCTGTAGGAAGGAACCTATATTGGGTTCCAAAAAACTTATTTATATTGAAAATGAAATTAGACTTAGGGCTTTCAGGTAGAAAATTGAATATTTGAATTCATTAAAAGGCTTTGTCTAGAAGTGGTTGATGATCCAATAACCAAGAAGCCCTAGTGCCTTACCATAGCCTGGAAGTCAATTTCTGAATTAAATATTTAATTAACAAACTGATCAGCATAAAAATTAATTGCCTTCAATCTTTGTCAATGGTTTAACATTTGTTAAAAATTTCTTCTAAAAATAAGAAAACAATTACTTCACTTAGAAAACTTTTTCAAACTTAACTCAGCAAATTTTTGTTTATATAACAGACTTCATTTAAATTATTACTGTTAAATTTTTTAATCCGTTGCACAAACATTTTATTTTTAACTTAGAAATTTTTCTGTTTGAAAATTTTCTCACATAGAAATTTTTTAACACTTAAAACTTTCTAATTTATTGCATTTTTTTTTTTAAAAAATTAACCTTAGACTTATTAAGGAACCTTATTTTTTATGTGATCAAAGGGAGAGAAGGATATTAAGTCTAGGCGGAGGATAATCCAATGTTTAAACTGAAAAATCTTTTTGCACTTATTTGCAAAATTAATTGTCTTTACATTGCATTTTTTTTGCATTTGTTTACCCTAGCTTAACTTGGATTGCTCACATCAAAAAAGGGGAGATTGTTGGAACCCCAAGGTTGTTTTGATGTGATCAAACAAGTTAAGTCCTGTTTGGTTTAACCTTTGTGTCTAAGTGTGCAGGAGCTTAGGAGCACAGGAAGTCGAGAGGAAGACATGGCTAGCGAAAAGGATGACATAGGGAGAGAGCCGATGGGCTTGGTGCATCCGATGGACGAGGTGCCGTGGAAGAGTACACAGGTGGATGAGAAGAACATACGCGACGTTCGAGGGACGAGAAACTGGGGAGGAAGGCTGCTCAAGGAGAAGGGCGGAACTTGAGTTCGGGTGAGCCCTATTCCGGATGGTCGAGACAACCCAAGCTAGTAGAGCCGGAGCGGAAGACCCGGATTGAGACGAGCAAAATCGGAGTAGAGGAACCGGACCACAAAAAGTCAATCCTATTGACTTTTTTGGTCCGGGCGCCCGGAGCCTATAGAGTCCGGGCGCTCGGAACCCTTCCAGGTGCCCGAAACCCAAATGTTATCACAAGTGACGTGGACGCTAACCAACGCGTCTGTATAGAATTCTATCCCCCTCCAGGCGCCTGGAACCCTTCCAGGCGGCCGGAACCTCTCCAGGCGCCCGGAACAGTGCTATAAATATAGCGCTGATTTCAACAGTTTAGACAACAACTTGTAATTCCATTTCTTCTGTTTTACTTTTGTTTGTGACCTGTGAACATTGTAAGAGGCAACTCCGTCCAAAGGAGATCTTTAGAAAAGTGCGCTTCGTTTTCCTTGGATTAGCAATCTTCTGATTGTAAACCAAGTAATTCTTCTTGTGTCTATTTCCTTTTTATTAGTCTCTTTATCTTTAGTTACAAGTGTTCTTATTCAAGCTATAAGTCGAGAAAACGTTGATTTGTTTTTGTAGGGCAATTCACCCCTCCCCTCTTGCCGGCCTCCAAAGGGACCAACACCTGATGCTTGTACGTAGTCAACTTGATCCACTTTGTAATAGCTTCTTTTCAAAGATTATCATCTTCCCGGGCACTTGGACTTAGTTTGGCACATGGAGTATGCTAACGTGGATTCTAATGTTGATCCTAGCTGCAACGACTCAAACGGCTTGCTGACTTGTCTGGACACTTGGGTCTGGACACCTTGACAAAGTCAACTTAGTATTGACTTATCCGGTCGCTTGTTCGGTCGCTTGGGTGATTCTCCAACTGTCCAGAGTTGAGCTCACCTGAACCTAACTCCGACCTTCTTCTCGAGTAGTCTTCCTCCTTAGCTTCTTGTCTCTCGGAAGTGTCGGGTGCATCCTTCTCATCTGCCATTGTACTCTTCCGTAATTCTTCGTCCCTTACATGCACCAAATTTGTCAATTCGATTCTCGTGTCATCCTTCTCGCTCGTTGCGTCTTCTGCTCAACTTTTTATGTTCCTAAGTCTCTGCACACTTAGACACAAGACATCAATCCGTAGAATATAACTTAACTCGATTTATCATATCAACGTTCACACGAGATACTTACACTCTCCCTTATAAAAAATTAAAACTGAGAAAGGTATGCTTTAGGTACCCTAGGCTTATGGAATAGTGCAACGCAAGGGCAACGCTCGAGAACTCCAACAACAAGCTACTATAACGGGCTATTCCTCATAAAAAATTAATTTAATATCACACTTGATCTTAGCCATCAAATTGAGAAAGGTATGTTTTCTAACGTCACCAACACAAGGTATTTATATAAGATTCTTTACTCATGGTATTACCAATCTTAAGATATGAAATTAAAGAGAACCATGACTAGGGGTGTTCATTTAATTCAATTCAGATTATTTGGGTTATTCGGTTCGGGTTATTTAGATTTTATAATTTTCTAAATCCAACCTAGAACTAAACCAAATTAACTATAAACCAAATCGAATTACCCGAAACTAATTCGAATTATTCGGTTCAGGTACCAATTAACCTAATTTTCTTTTCATTTCAAATTTTTAATCTTCAGAAATAAAGAAACTCTAAATAATTTACATTTACTAATAAATAAGTTCCAAATTTATAAAATAGTTTCATATAATACAAGACAAAAAAACTTGTATATTTCAAAGATTCTAAAGATTCTACTAAAAAAATTATAAAATATATATTAATTACTTATTCAGGCTTCGTGTTGGTTATTCGGATGGAGAGCTAAATCCAAAATTAAACTATTAACCCAATTAATATTTTGGGTCAGTACATTCAACCGACCGAATATGGATGACAATCGGACGGATTCAAACCCAACCCCGTAATAAATCCGCCTAAACGGGTTTAAGGCGAGTCCGGGTAATTCTGTGATATATATATATATATATATATATATATATATATATATATATATATATATATATATATATATATATATATATATATATATATATATATATATATATATATATATATATATATATATATATATATATATATATATATATATATAGTTTATTAATATAATTATAATTTTTCTTATATTTAATAATTAATATTTTAATTAAAATTTAATTTAATTTAATTTTAATATTAAAATAAATATATTTTAAATATAGAGGATCTAACCCGGACCCGCCCCGCCGAGTTCACCGGGCGGGGCTGGTCCAAAGGGAGGCGGGACGGGTTCTGGATTTGGCCAAATCCATCCCAATCCGAACCCGTCGTCATCCCTAGACCCGAATTTCATTTAACCAAACAAAATAACCTGAATGCTATTTGGATCGGATTGATTAATAGATTGACTTAAATAATGAACACCCCTAATCATGATAATATATATTTTTTTTATATAAAATAACTTTTAAAGAAATTATTAATAAATCTTAAAATTATTTTAAATAAAAAAATAACATAAACATAATTTAATTTTAGATTTCATCTAAATTAATTACTAAAGGTCCATACTCTTTAAGGTATTATTAATATTTCTCACATATATTCCTCAAGGTCCATACTCTTTAAGATATTATTAATATTTCTCACATATATTCCTCTTAATTTTGATAAGATAGTTCACATAGACTAAGCTGACATGCAATTATCAGATATTAGTACTACTGTAGTTAAAGATGATCTCTCATTCGTCAATCCATTATATAAAGGGAAATAATATATTAAAGATTCAATTTATAGTCAATTAAGTAGAATTTTTTTCTATACATTTGTCTAAAATTACTCATAGCAATTAATGTCATCCTCTAATCAACTAAACATATGAAAATAAATATTATTATAATGTTGCAAATTGTAGTGCACGTTTTTCAAATTATATTATAAATATCATTATGTTGTAAGTGTTAACTTAATATAAAATTACTATTAAGTTTATAATGCATGGTACATCAAATTACTAGTTGTGAAACACAAGCCGCTTCTGTTATTGTGTTCTTCCACCTTTGGATTCATTTGTTTCAATTATTGATAGTGCCAATGTTTAAGGCATCATTATGACAAAAGACGAATACGTTCACCCCAACATCTCCAACGCTCCCGTCAATCCGTCCCAGTGTTCAGGGCATCATTGATAGTAGAAATGCAGAATCTATAGGACACATTTTTCGGCAATGAGGGATGGAGCACATGACCTTGAATTGAAGTCTGGAATTTTAATACAAATATATATGTTTTAACCAGAGCCTTGTTGGTATCCGAGCGCAACCGAATATTTATAAAAAAATTTAGATTTTTTCCCCGGAAAATATGGATCGCCTTCTGCTAGATATAATTTTATATAAAATAAATTATACATCTTGTAATCCTCAACGAACGTGAACAATATTATGAATAAACGAGCTAGAGTCACATGTGTGATTTTTCTGACAGTATCCCGAGATACTAGCTAGATCACAGATTAGATATGATTTATTAGGTGTTAGTCTCTTAGATGGATAAATTTTTTTTTACTATGGATGTCTTTTGACGAAAGAAAGGGAAGAAGATGTGCCTACGAGGAGAGAAAAATATAGATTGCCAAAAGTTTTAAGGGATAAGTGGAGAGAGCGTTTAATGGTGACTGCTTATAGTTTATAAGAAAGATGAAGAGATATGACTCTTTAACTCTCCAAAGACGGTGAAAAAAATATGACTCTTCAACTCTCTAAGAAATATTTTAATTGTTGTTATCCGAATTCTATAAAGAAAAATAGGAGAAATGACACTAACTCCAAGCCTTTAATATGAAAAGATATGACTCTTTAACTCTCCAAAGACGATGAAAAAATATGACTCTTCAATTCTCTAAGAAACATTTTGATTGTGGTTATCCAAATTCTATAAAGAATAATAAGAGAAATGACTATGACTAACTTCACTCTCTCTTGGTCGAGATTAATGATTGTAAATCAAATTTAGATTTATTGAGTGGCACTCTCACTAAAACAACTAATTTATTTTACGTTTTAAATAAAAAAATTGATTTATTATTTTGAATAAAAGACAATAAATTAATAAAAACTTCCACAGTCTGGGGATCATGTAACAAAAGACTCCAACAAATTAACGGATATTTTTTTTTAATTGATAGTTGATCTCAAAACATTGAACTAATAAATCGCTAGCTATGAGTATTTTTTTAATTTATCCGTTGATATAAAATTTTTGTTGGGTTAAATCATTATTCTAAAATTAATCATCCTAAACTAAATATATGGTGTGAACTACCAAAAATTTTCAGGGAAGTATAGGAAATGAAGTAATTTTAAATTATCAATTTGTCTATTATAAAAGAAGATGAAAAAGGGGAAATAATTTTTTAATTCCTTTCAGAATTCAATTTTTAGTTTTTTTTTTCAAATTGAATCGTAATGACGTGGGGTTTATTTTCTTTTTCCGTTCGTCTCTTCTAATAATTTTATATATATATTTTTTGTTTATTTAATTAAAATGAACAGAAGAATATTAAAGTATTTAATTTTTATATATTTTTTAGTGTTTGTTTTGCTCAAAATGTAAAATAATAAAAATCAGAATTTGCTTGATTTTGTTATAAAATATAACTTATTGATCCCGTACAAAATATAAATCAAACGAAGACTGATTAAGATGATATTAATGTTAATGGAGAGGTGACTTTGACATACCTAGCGTATGTGTGCCGGAATAACGGACCCCCATGTGGAACTTAGGGATAGTGGTGATGAAACCGGTGGTACTCAGTCTCTGCGTACATTTAGACAAGCACACGGAGTGTTATAGATTATAAATCAGGGAAAAAGTCCTCGGCGCAGACCCTCTGACGTTGAAGTTAGGTATATTTTCCCAAGAAGAACAGTGCACGAAGGAAAAAAGAACTATAGAAGACAAATGCGTATTTGCGCGTACCTGGCTAAGGGAGAGGACCTCCCTTTTTATATAATGCTGCGTACCTTCAGAGCTTGCATGTTGTCAAAGAATGTCGGGTGTCAGGGCCTGTCGAGTGAGAGAAGATGTACGATGGCCTCTTATTGGTAGAAGGAAAGTTCCATTCACGGGTGATAGCAGACTACTGGAATATTTCCTGACGCATGGTAGTTATTTTCTGACAGGAGATTATGATTCTCTGACATTGTTTGTCGCTTAGCGCTTTCCATCCTGCTCGGATTTAGCTACGAATAGCTCGAGATAACCATTCATATGTGCCACCTGACTTGAGTCTTGATGATGAGACTGAGCCGTGGCAACCCGCCTGGGCTTTATCTATTATCTGTATCTGAGACTGTGGTGAAGGATCCATCCATCACGCCTTGATCGCTACAGGTCGGCCATGAGTTCTTTTAGTGAAAGTACTCGGCCTGCTCACACGGCCCAAGCTGGGGAAGTCCAATCAGTCGGGGGCAGGTCCAGAACTAATCCAAGACGCCTCTTACGTCTCAGATTTAGTGACTTGTCATCCCTGTGGCCGACCAAAAATTATGTGGCTGATGACATGAGGTGGTCTAACTCCCTCTTTATTCTAACTATTGAATGTCACGTCTCTTTGACCTCTGATCGTCACATCCCCTTGACTTTTGACTGCCCTTGACTACCACGTCCCCTTGACTTTTGACCGCCACGTCTTATCAGACCCCACTTTTATGCACAGTATCACAAGGCTCCCCTCCAAATTTAGTCGAAGGAGGCTCAAGTTCGACTGACTAGACCCAAACTCAAGTTTCATTTACTTCGTCTTTATGACTATAAATGCTAATTCTTTTCCCAGACCGTCAGTATAGTAACCTGTTTAATTGCTCAATCAACCTTAGGCGAAGGGCCACTTTAATCTCTGAAAAATTGACTTTTCCCATCCTCCTTTTTAAAAGGGGATGCCCCCCACCCACAGATACATACTTTCCTTTAACGAACATTTACTAATCATGATGTCGAACTCCGAGTTTGATGAACTGCAACACCTTCGCCAGCAACTAGCTCATATGACCCAATTGCTTGCTCAGAAGGACACGTCTTTAGCCGAGATGATGCAGGAGAGGGATCTTCAGTCTTCCTTTCACAGGGAAATTGAAAAACTCAGGTTAATCACTAAATTGTGGGTATGTGCTGAGGTAGCGCTGAAACAAAAAACCTATTCAGATTTGGAGAGTCAAGCTCAATTCATGGTCTATTTGAAAGATAAACATGCCTCTTCCATGTCCCTTATGCAGGAAGAAGCAAAGATTAAAGATGAAACAATCACTCAACAATGGTGCACCCTTCAGTTGACTCAAGTTTAGCTAGAACAGGCTCGAATCCATCTTGAAAAAGCATATCAAGCAGCACGCTTTTGCCCGGGGTGCCAACTCATAGTTGTTGGATCGTGAAGACTCGATAGAGGGGGGGTGAATATCGATATAAAACTTTCGAACAAAGTAAACGCAGCGGAAAAGTAAAGTAAAAAGGAACAAGGCTAACACAGGTTCTTTTTACTTGGTTCGGAGCCTGTGTCGACTCCTACTCCAAGGCCCGCACTCGTCGAGTGCTTTCGTTGGGCAATCCACTAGTAATTCGAATAATTGATTACAAGAATTAAGTACAGAAAAGCTAGAAATAAAATACCGATAAATATAAAGAAATAAGAAAAGAATGGAGCTTTGTCGGAGTAGCGTCGCAACGTCACAGGAGAGCAGATCGTCAATTCAGAGTTGTTGTTTTGAGCTCCGCCTTTGACCCTCCTTTTATAGGATGCTCGGGGCGCCTGGATCCCTTCCGGGCACCTTGGTGTGACGTAGCAGTCCCAACCAGCGAGCTCCACGTGTCGACGCCGTGACTTGGATAGAATTTGCCTCTGGACGCCCGGATCCCTTCCGGGCACCCGGTCCACCTTTCTCCAGAAAAATCCTTCTCATGCAAGACAAGGTTAGTCCGAGACAAACTATATAATGAATATCCTGCAAAGCAACGTATTAGCACAGTTTATAAATTCAACATAAAGAGTATGACTTAGATTCTATCTTTCCGAGACCGGAATCTAGTCAAGATCTCGACTTAGAGTTCCGAAATGGTTCTAAGTCAGATCGGCGCCTAAGTTCCTTTCCCGGGAACGCGTCCTCACAGTCACTCCCTTCTAGTGACTTACCTTTACTCACCTGCCAGACGTCCGGTCAGCCCTTCGACCCGTCTGGACTTCTCGCCAGCTATCCGGTCAGCCCGTCGACCTAGTTGAACTTCGTGCCAAGCGTTTGGTCAGCCCATCGACCCTCTTGGACTTCGTGTCAGCTATTCGGTCGACCCGTTGACCTAGCTGGGCTTCGTGCCAGACATCCGGTCAGCCCGTCGACCTGTATGGACTTCGCCTGCACACTCGATCAAAGTGTTAGACAACGACAAACCTAACTTAATATAATTTGTCATTCATCAAAATCTGAGTTAGACCGTTAGTGCTAACCGCACCAACAATAGCTAGCACCGGAAGAGAATCTTAAGCACTTAGATGACCTCTACGTTTTAACTGATTTAAGAATGAGATTTTGAGGGGCGCTCGTCTGTAATTTATCAATTAAATATAGACATGATCGTGTTGCAGTCTTTATTCCTGCCCTTTTACCTTTTTCCCACTAGAACTCCCTTGCTTCATGCAGACACATTTAACAAAAAGGCATTTTGGAATAGAAGATGCTCCGTGAATTAAGTGACAGTAGCTCCATTATTCACCCCCAGTTTAAAAAATGAATGCATGATGTGCTGACGCAAGAGGCGGGTGCCAAGCAAGACCATGATTGAGGAAGCTATCTCATCAGAGAAACTACTTCTTTGAGCCATGGCGAGGGCCCTTCTCATCTATCACCTATGCTATGGTGAGTTTAAAATACGGACCGAGAGGTAGTTGGTCGCGAAGGCCATGCTCGCTTATAACACGCATTGGGGCGAGAGTCTAGAATACCGATCAAGAGGTTGTTAGTTGTGAGAGCATGCTCACTTATAACTCACGTTAGGGCGAGAGTCTAGAACGCCGATTGAGAGGTCATTGGTTGTGAGACCATGCTCACTTAAAACTCGCGCTAGGACGAGATTTTGGAACGCCGACCGAGAGGTCATTGGTCATGAGAGCATGCTCACTTATAACTCGCGCAGAGACGAAAGTCAGGAACACCGATTGAGAGGTCATTGTTTGGGAGAGCATGCTCACTTATAACTCGCGCTGAGGTGAGAGTTTGGAACACCGACTGAGAGGTCGTTAGTCGTGAGAGCATGCTCACTTATAACTCACGCTGGAGCGAGAGTCTGGAATGCCGACTGAGAGGTTGTTGGTCATGAGAGCATGCTCACTTATAACTCGTATTGGCACGAGAGTCTGGAACCCCGACCGAGAGGTTGTTGGTCGTGAGAGCATGCTCACTTATAACTCGAGCTGGGGCGAGAGTCTGGAACACCGACCGAGAGGTCATTGGTCGTGAGAGCATGCTTACTTATAACTCACACTAGGGTGAGAGTCTGGAACGCCAACTGCGAGGTTATTGGTCGTGAGAGCATGCTCACTTATAACTCACGCTGTGGCGAGAGTCTGGAATACTGACCGAGAGGTCGTTGGTCGTGAGAGCATGCTCACTTATAACTCACATTAGGGCAAGAGTCTGAAACACCGACCGAGAGGTCGTTGGTCGTGAGAGCATGCTCACTTATAACTCGCGCTGGGGCGAGAGTTTGGAACGGCGACCGAGAGGTTGTTGGTTGTGTGAGCATGCTCACTTATAACTCGCGCTGGGGCGAGAGTTTGGAACATCGACTGAGAGATAGTTGATCATGAGAGCATGCTCACTGATAACTCGCGCTGGGGCGAGAGTCTGGAACGCCGACCGCGAGGTCATTGGTCATGAGAGTATGCTCACTTATAACTCACGTTGGGGTGAGAGTCTAGAATCCTGACCGAGAGGTCGTTGGTCATGAGAGCATACTCACTTATAACTTGCGTTGGGTCGAGAGTCTGGAATCCTGACCAAGAGGTCGTTGGTCGTGAGATCGTGCTCACTTATAACTCGCGTTGGGACGAGAGTATAGAAAGTCGATCGAGAGGTCGTTGGTGATCAAGGGAAATGAGCCTGTGGACTTAAACCTCTGTCGCCCTTCAAATAATCTATGATCATGACTCTTGCCTTGCTACCTCGCAATTAATCCTTGACCAAATTTGAATCTTTCTCTGATTCCGAGGTTGGGGTAAGGCACTAAACTCTGATCAACGACTCCCGCCGCCTTCTATTCCTTTTCCCGAGGTAGCCGCATGAAATTTTTGGTCCTCGAGGCATAGTGCCACTGCTCCCAAATCAGCACTATGATTTCCCTGTCCTTTCCATCATAAATGCTTTTTCATAGAAAACCGCCATGTGTCCCATTTACTCCCTTCGATACGATGCCTGATGCACACTTTTTGCATGCGAGCCAATGGTGCTTCTCTTCCCTTGATCTAACGATTACCGTGTGCCATGCTATTTTGATTGCTCAGCTCGAATCCCGATGTCTCTTAAGGGTTTTGATTTAAAAACCCTAAAGGCCTCAAGCGGCTATTTATCGATGCTTCTTCTTCCTTTAACCTTTCTTTCTCCGCTTGTTCCTGCTGGTCATTTATGCATCTCCTTTGTAAGTGCCTTTTCTTCCTCATCTTCTGCTTCCTACATTTTTCAATTTGGTAATGGCCGGTGAAGCAGTAGTTCCCTAGTATGCATACTTCCGTTTCGATTTTGATAGGAGTGACCTTAAGTCGGTACACTCTAGCTTGCAGCTTTCTGAAGTATACAAGCTTCATTTCCTAGTCCTGATGACCATCCTTGTCCTCCTCCTGCTGGCTTCGTGATCTTCTTCAAGAACCAGCTTCTTGGTGGTCTGTGCTTTCCTATCCCTTCCTTCTTTTCCTTGTTGAGTTGGTATTTTGGTGTCCCTTTATCCCAGTTTACCCCCAATGCCTTCCGTGCCATGTGTGGAATGGTAATTCTATGCCGTTTGTACGAGATTCCTTTAGCTCCTCAACTTTTTCATCATTTTAATTCCCTCAAGCAATCAGAGCCAGGTGTTTTTATGGTGAAATCTAGAACCAGGTACAAGTTTTTCAAGGGCATGCCTTCTTCCAAAAAAAGCTGGAAGTCTCGTTTCTTTTATGTACAGCTGCCTGAGTCTGTGACCTGGCCTGTTGAATGGCAACCCAGTCTTCCCTCTCCTTTTGAGTTGAGTGATCATCAGCACCGGGTAGATTGCTTCATTGCTTCTGAGAAATTGGCCGGGGTGCAGTTTTGACTCCCCTCCTTGTTGTGGGAGAGTGTGCTATATACCTTTGGGTCGAGCCCCATCCGGACGCCTCTGATTGCACCTTTTGATAAGATCAAACGACTCTCCTTTCATGTCTTCACTAACTGAGGTATTTTCATTTACTTACAGAAGTCATCATGTTCAAAGCTTTTGCCCTCGACTCCTCCACAATGCCCAGTGACATCCTGAAGAAGTGTGGGAGAGAGATTATGGTTGGCCAGGAGGTTCCCCTGGCCAGCGCTTCAGCAGGAGCCTCTTCCCAACAAATAAGAGGACACGAGGTTCCTAAAGAAGAATCTCGCCCTACAGCAGAACCTGTGTTAGGGTCGTTTGGTGTTAGAGGGGGGGAGGGGGTGAATAGCTTGTCGCGCACTCATTGTCTTGCTTTGGGATGATAGTATGCAACGGAATGAACTCAAAGCAAACTTACAATTCTAACACAAAGGATTTACTTGGTATCCATCTCAAGAAGAGGTGATTAATCCAAGGATCTGTTGGATCCCGTGGTTGTTTTGATGTGATCAACCAAGTTAGGTTGGGTCCTGTTTTGTTTTAATCCCTGTGTCTAAGTGTGTAGGAGTTTAGGAACGCATAAAGTCGAGCAGAAGATACAGCTAGCGAGAAGGATGACACGGGAAGGGAGCCGACGGGCTCGGTGCGTCCGAGGGACGAAAGAGCTGCGAAAGAGTACATCGGTGGATGAGAAGCTAGAGTGGGAGCCTACTCGAGGAGAATGTCAGAAATTGGATTTGGGTGAGCCCTATTTCGGTTGGCCGCAATCACTTAAGCAATCAGAACTTCGGAAGAAAAAAAAGAGTGAAAAGAAGCTAGAGCTATTTATACGCTGCAGCATTGAGGGCGCCCTCCACATTGAGGGCACCCTCCATGGCGTTAAGGGCGCCCTCAACCCAGTCAAAGTGACCATTTCACATTTGGACAAAACTTTATCCAAATGCTATGCTGGAGGCACCCTCCATGTGTTGGAATGTATACTGAAAGCCTAAGCTTTTGTAAACATTTATTTTGAATAAAGAATCACATTTGGTCAAATTGTTTACATTTAGTTGTAGTTGTTCAATTAATTTATATTGTAGATAACATAGTATGTGGTGCCATATACAGAAGAGGATGTTATCAGTACCTTATAAATTATAAACAGTAGCTCACGACCAAAATGGAAAGGAACAAACCATTGGAAGGTCGTAGTGTAATTAGGTATAAGTTTATCTTGACTATATAATTACACTAGTACACTTAGAGTGTATTGAGTAGGACCATTAGAGGCCGTTTCTTTTATACTGACTTTATAAAGGAACAAAGACCTCAGTTATTATGAAAGTGTGTACTCTTAATCCTAATATAATAACAAGCACATATATTTGATATTTATTTCTTTAATTTATCAATGGGTGAGATTTAGTTCGATAAATCAATAAGCTCGATAAGTTGGGAAATGATATTACTTATAGTGTGTGTTGTTGATTATAGAAGGAAACTGTGTCCTAGTAATCTAGGTTGATAATGTCCCCAAGATGAGCTCATAAAGATTGTCATGTTAAACCCTACAGGTGGACTTAGTCCGACATGATGATAAGGTTGAGTGGTACTATTCTTGGATTAAGACATTAATTAAATGAGTTGTCAGTAACTCACTTAATTAGTGGACATTCGATATCTTAAACACAGGGAGACTAACACACTCATAATAAGAAGGAGCCCAAAAATGTAATTTGGGATTGGTGCGGTAGTTCAATAATAGTTCTCTAGTGGAATGAATTATTATTGATAAAATTAAGTTGTGTGTTCGGGGCGAACACGGGATGCTTAATTTTATCGGGAGACCAAAACCAATTCCTCCTCTCGGTCTCTATCGTAGCCTCTTATTTATAGAGTACTATACCCACCTATACCCACCTTCATACCCATGATAAGGGGGCCGGCCAAGCTAGCTTGTGGTTCAAGCTAGCCTTGGTTCATGGGTGGCCGGCCCTAGCTTGAACCCAAGCTTAGGTGGCCGCCCCCATTAAATTAAAAGGAATTTTAATTTTAAATATTTCTTATGTGAAAGATATAATTTATTGGAGAGATTAAAAATTAAAATATCTCTTTTAAAAGGATCTACAAAAGATTAAAGAAAGAGATTAGATCTCTTTCCTTATTTGTAGATTGGAAAGATATTTTATTTTTCTTCTTTATAAATTATTCACATGTAGAATAATTAAAATTATAGAAATTTATTTTTATCAACCATGAAGGGATTTTAAAAGGAAATTTTATTTTTTTTTAAATTTCCGAAGACAAATAAGGAATTTTAATTGGTGATTAAAATTGCTTTGTTTAGTCTTGTTGATGTGGGCGCCATATACAATTGATTAGGAAATTTTATTTAATTTTTCTTAATTAATTGTTATCAAGGAAAGTTAAGGAAATTTTATTGTAATTAAATTTCCTTATTTGCCAAAGCCAAGGAATATAAAAGAAGGGGTTGGGGTGCCTTCATGGGTTACAACTTCTATTATTTTCTACCTCTTTTCCTTGGTGTTGTGGCCGGCCATCCTCCCTTCCTCTCCTCCTCTTTGTGGTGGCCGAAACCTATCTCTTGCTTGGAGCTCTCGTGGTGGCCGGATACTACTTGGAGAAGAAGAAGAAGATGGAGAGAAAGCTTCACTACAAAAAAACAGTCTATTAGGGACGACGGTTTGCAACGAATTTAAAATTTGTTCCAAACTTTCCAACAAAATTTGCAACAAAATAATAAATTGTTCCGAATTAGCAACAAATTTGCCAACAAAATAAATTCGTTGCAAATTAGCAACAAAAGATAATTTGTCGCTAATTTTGTTGCAAGTTAACAACAAAAAATAAAATTTGTTGCAAATTTTCCAACGAATATATAGTTCGTTGCAAATTTTGCAACGAATATTTTGTTCGTTGCAAATTTTTGCAACGAATATTTTATTCGTTGCAAATTTTTGCAACGAATAGTATATCCGTCGCAAATATAGCAACGAAAGTATTATTTGTTGGAAATTCCCGACAAATATATAATTCATCGCAAAAATTTGAGGGTAGAGTTTCCAACAAATCTAAAATTCGTTGGAAATGTTTCCAACAAAAAGGCAGATTCGTTGAAAATGTTTCCAACGAATCTGAAATTCGTTGGAGATTTCCAACAAAACGGCAGATTCGTTGGAAACGTTTCCAACGAATCTGCCAATTCGTTGGAAATTTCCAACGAATCGCAGATTCGTTGGAAAGCATGCTATGATTTAAAAACTCATTTGACCGACCTAGAGATCTCGGAATCGGATGAAACAAGTTTCTATGTGCTCCTCTTGGTCTCCTGATTCTATAGATGACCTCAAATATTTTTTTTGAATTAAGATAAATTTTTACATCAAGGTCAATTGGATGAATTCGAATTTAATCATGAATGTGTTAGTGTTTTAAATCAAAATGGAGTTTAGTTGAACTTGGTGGATTTAAAAAATGATGTTCGAGTGCTCAGAACGAGAGGAAATCAATTTGTTAGGGAGCGTAAGGTTCTCGTGATTATATCCATGAATTAAAAATAATTACGGAGCTAATTTATTTTGATTTGTGAATTTTTAAACTTAAATTTAATTTTTCAAACACATTGGGGGTTGAAAAAATAAAAGAAAAAATATATAAAGTAAAAAAAATATTTGAGGGCACATATGAAGTCAGGATAAATAGAGGAGCACACAGGAACCGGTTTCATCCAATTCGGAGGTCTCTAGGTCGGTCAACCGTGATTTTAAGAATAGGAAGGGTTTCTAACGAATGTGAAATTCGTTGGAAATTTCCAACAAAACGGCAGATTCGTTGGAAACGTTTCCAACGAATCTGCCAATTCGTTGGAAATTTCCAACGAATCGCAGATTCGTTGGAAAGCATGCTATGATTTAAAAACCCATTTGACCGACCTAGAGATCTCGGAATCGGATGAAACAAGTTTCTATATGCTCCTCTTGGTCTCCTGATTCTATAGATGACCTCAAATATTTTTTTTGAATTAAGATAAATTTTTACATCAAGGTCAATTGGATGAATTCGAATTTGATCATGAATATGTTAGTGTTTTAAATCAAAATGGAGTTTAGTTGAACTTGGTGGATTTAAAAAATGATGTTCGAGTGCTCAGAACGAGAGGAAATCAGTTTGTTAGGGAGCGTAAGGTTCTCGTGATTATATCCATGAATTAAAAATAATTACGGAGCTAATTTATTTTGATTTGTGAATTTTTAAACTTAAATTTAATTTTTCAAACACATTGGGGGTTGAAAAAATAAAAGAAAAAATATATAAAGTAAAAAAAATATTTGAGGGCACATATGAAGTCGGGATAAATAGAGGAGCACACAGGAACCGGTTTCATCCAATTCGGAGGTCTCTAGGTCGGTCAACCTTGAATTTAAGAATAGGAAGGGTTTCCAACGAATCTGAAATTCGTTGGAAATTTCCAACAAAACGGCAGATTCGTTGGAAACGTTTCCAACGAATCTGCCAATTCGTTGGAAATTTCCAACGAATCGCAGATTCGTTGGAAAGCATGCTATGATTTAAAAACCCATTTGACCGACCTAGAGATCTCGGAATCGGATGAAACAAGTTTCTATGTGCTCCTCTTGGTCTCCTGATTCTATAGATGACCTCAAATATTTTTTTTGAATTAAGATAAATTTTTACATCAAGGTCAATTGGATGAATTCGAATTTGATCATGAATGTGTTAGTGTTTTAAATCAAAATGGAGTTTAGCTGAACTTGGTGGATTTAAAAAATGATGTTCGAGTGCTCAGAACGAGAGAAAATCAGTTTGTTAGGGAGCGTAAGGTTCTCGTGATTATATCCATGAATTAAAAATAATTACGGAGCTAATTTATTTTGATTTGTGAATTTTTAAACTTAAATTTAATTTTTCAAACACATTGGGGGTTGAAAAAATAAAAGAAAAAATATATAAAGTAAAAAAAATATTTGAGGGCACATATGAAGTCAGGATAAATAGAGGAGCACACAGGAACCGGTTTCATCCAATTCGGAGGTCTCTAGGTCGGTCAACCGTGATTTTAAGAATAGGAAGGGTTTCCAACGAATCTGAAATTCGTTGGAGATTTCCAACAAAACGGCAGATTCGTTGGAAACGTTTCCAACGAATCTGCCAATTCGTTGGAAATTTCCAACGAATCGCAGATTCGTTGGAAAGCATGCTATGATTTAAAAACCCATTTGACCGACCTAGAGATCTCGGAATCGGATGAAACAAGTTTCTATGTGCTCCTCTTGGTGTAACGACCCAATTTTTCCTATTTCAAGTTTTAAAAGCCCATAAAAATATTTGGAAATGCTTTTAAAATATTCTAGAGATTTTTAAGAATTTTTAGAGTATTTTTACGTAATTTTTGGAGGTCGTTTGATATTTTTACAAGACGAAAGGAAGTTGACAAAAAAATTTGTCAAAACCGAAGCTCGAACCCACGACCTCGAGTCGGACTGACCCAACCGGACACGACGCAACCAACTGGGCTGCGAGTGTTTCGTTAACTATATATGTAACGAAGTATATTTAAGCAGAAGTTAGGGAATTAGGAATAAAAATGGGGTGCGACAGGATTCGAACCCGCGGCTTCAAGTATGAGCCAAGCAACAGCCAACCAGCTGTGCTGTAATTGTTTCGTTAAACATATATAGAGCGAATATATTTATATAGTAGTTAATAATGGAAATGTTTAGGTATTAAAAGGAGAACTTGAGTTTTACCCGAGACCTAATTTTTCCTCACCTTTCTCTCCCGACGGCGCTGTTCCTCTCCTAGGGCGAAAACGCAGCGGCGTTAGGGCTTCGATCCGGCGGCCGACGAGCACCTTTCTTCGAGAGCTCTTCACACATTCGTGACCGGCTCGTCGAGGGGAGCACGCAGACACGAAGAGATCGAAGAATTTCAAGTCTCTGCAAGCCCTAGAAGCCGATCTCGGCTGTAAGTCCAAGAAATCCAAGGTGAGTTGCTTCTCACCTGCAGTAGGAGTTGTTTCGGGTTTTCCGTTTTGATTTTTCCTTGCTTCCGAGGCCTAGCATGAACCCTAGACTTAGTACTTGGGCTGCACAGCAAGTTGCCCTTTTCTTTTCATGAGCATAGCATGTTAAGCTCAAGAAATTGTGTTCTTTGTTCATTTTGAATTCAAAGCATGTTGTAAAGGTTTTTATTTGGGTTCTTTAGTTTTCTACCGTGAGTCTTATAGGAAGAAGATGAATGATTTAAGTTAAGCATGTAAGGTTGTTTTCCTTCTCTAGGTTCTGTGCTTACTGAATTTCCAGCATTTCAGTAGCAATTTCTGCTTCCTGTTTTCAGTTCTGTAGCATTTCAGTGTTGTCTCCTTATGCATCTACCTACTGCCCATAAATTCCAGCAAGTTGTTTTCTTTTGGGCCATGCAAATGGGCATAAACAGCCCTTGATCTTTAGCGTTTCAAGTTAGGTAATCCTGGTTAGATTAGCTTTCTTTTGCTTTTATCACAGCATGTTTAGAAAGCTTAAAGTTACTTTCTTTTGCCTATTTTACAGCATGTATAGAAAGCTTAAAGTCGCATTCTTTTGCTACCCTATCCAGCATGTGTAGAAAGTCCAAATTAGCTCTCTTTTGCTCTATTTTATAGCATGATTAGTAAGTTCAGATTAGTTTCCTTTTTGCTCTATTTTGTAGCATGATTAGTAAGATTAGATTAGCTTTCTTTGCTCTTATCACAGCATGTATAGGGAGCTCAAAGTTGCATTCTTTTGCCTATTTTACAGCATGTTTAGAAAGCTTAAAGTTACCTTCTTTTGCTCTATTTTATAGCATGATTAGTAAGTTCAAAGTTGCTTTCTTTTGCTCTATTTTATAGCATGATTAGTAAGCTCAAAGTTGTTTTTATTCGCTACTTTAACAAGCATGAACAGCTACTCTCTAAGTGTATGCAGTTTCCTTTTAAAGAATGCAGATCTTTCTTTCTTTGATTTACTTCTGCTGTAGCATGCCTAAAGATTTCAGATTTGTTAAGTATAGTATGCAGATTTTAATAAGCAGATTTTTATAAGTATAGCATGCAGATTTTTAAAGTATCAGTTTAACATGAGCAGTAATGATTCCTATCTTTAGTCTTTTGCTATTGGACTAATATGAGAAGTTATAAGCTAAGAAAGACCAAGACTTTAACTTGATCTCAATTTCAGAAGTTTAAGATCAAAAGCACACACAAGGTGTTTAATATCAAAAGCGCACACAAGGTGTTTGCTTAAATGCCAAGTAAGGGCAAGTATAAAGAAGTTAGTAAGAAAGTATTTTACTTTTTAATGGCATGTACCGGACACAAGTTCCAAGGGATGGGCTCCAAGTTGCCCCTAGACATAAGGTCTAGAAGTGTCTTAATGGTTTTGGGATTAGCCACCTCAATTCTCATTAAGAAAGGGATGGGCTCCAAGTTGCCCCTAGGCATAAGTCCTAGAAGTATCTTAGTAGTTTCGGGATTAGCTACCTCGATTCTTATTAAGAATGCGCGCAAAGTGGTACAATGCCGGGCCCAAAAGAAGTTTATTATCTATTTTGAAGTATATATATATATATATATAAGCTTTTAGAACAAAAGAAATAAACTTAATTTAAGTTCAGAAATCAGCAAGATAGTTCTTTTGTTTCAATTTCAGCAAGTTAACTGTCTTAGTTTTATTTCAGCAAGATAGTCATTTCTATCTCTAAAAAATTCAGCAAGTTAGTTCTTTTATATTAGCATGCCATTGAGACTTTCTACTGCTATTTATGAGCATGACTAGCTTCACATGTTAGTATTTCAGTTAGTTATACTTACTTGCTGTTCTTAGTAAGCATGCAGTAGTAGTTTCAATTGTTTCCTTGCTACTAGATTATTCAGCATGTTTAGCTTTACATGTTTAGTAGTTTTACATGTTTAGTAGTTTACATGTTTAGTAGCTTTACATGTTTAGCTTTACATGTTTAGTAGTTTTACATGTTTTAGTAGTTTACATGTTTAGTAGCTTTACATGTTTAGCTTTACATGTTTAGTAGTTTTACATGTTAGTAGCTTTACATGTTTAGTATGCTTCTTTTATAGTTTCATTCTTATGAGCATGATTAACTATACATGTTTAGTATTTCAGTTAGCATGATTCCTTTGCTATGTATGAGCATGAGTAGCTTTACATGTTAGCATTCAGTTTTAGCATATTTTTTTATTTATATACATGCATATCGAGTTTTTGTGAGTAGATAGCGCTCACTAAGCTTTATGCTTATAGATACTACCTTCCTCCTACTGCAGATAAAGGAAAGGAAAAGATTTAGCAAGGAAGGCGACAAGGTGGTGGTGATGAAGGTGTGTGATGACTGGACTATGGAGAGATCCAGAATGAGCTGGCAAATTGCCAAGACTTTTCTGTTTAGTTATTTTAGTTCTCTTTTAATGCTATGATGAAGTTGAGATTGTAATTGAGTCTATTCCACACTTGTAGCTTGGTATGTCTTATCGTTGGAGTTCTATTTGTTTACTATTGCTAGAATAGTTTCCTTTTAGTTATTGTGACATTATTTCTGCGTGGTTGTGAAGTATTTATACCAGCCGCATGTGGCTGATGGTTTATTATTTGTTTGTATTGCTGATTTGGTCACCGGTACAGGGGAGATTCTGCCGAAATTTTTCGGTAGGGATTTCTCGTAGTTAAGTAGCGTACCGGTTAAGTAGAGTTAGTAGTTAAGTAACGGTCACTCTTAGAAAGTAGTAGTAGTAGTAAGAAGGGTGGTCGTTACACTTGGTCTCCTGATTCTATAGATGACCTCAAATATTTTTTTTGAATTAAGATAAATTTTTACATCAAGGTCAATTGGATGAATTCGAATTTGATCATGAATGTGTTAGTGTTTTAAATCAAAATGGAGTTTAGTTGAACTTGGTGGATTTAAAAAATGATGTTCAAGTGCTCAGAACGAGAGGAAATCAGTTTGTTAGGGAGCGTAAGGTTCTCGTGATTATATCCATGAATTAAAAATAATTACGGAGCTAATTTATTTTGATTTGTGAATTTTTAAACTTAAATTTAATTTTTCAAACACATTGGGGGTTGAAAAAATAAAATAAAAAATATATAAAGTAAAAAAAATATTTGAGGGCACATATGAAGTCAGGATAAATAGAGGAGCACACAGGAACCGGTTTCATCCAATTCGGAGGTCTCTAGGTCGGTCAACCGTGATTTTAAGAATAGGAAGGGTTTCCAACGAATGTGAAATTCGTTGGAAATTTCCAACAAAACGGCAGATTCGTTGGAAACGTTTCCAACGAATCTGCCAATTCGTTGGAAATTTCCAACGAATCGCAGATTCGTTGGAAAGCATGCTATGATTTAAAAACCCATTTGACCGACCTAGAGATCTCGGAATCGGATGAAACAAGTTTCTATGTGCTCCTCTTGGTCTCCTGATTCTATAGATGACCTCAAATATTTTTTTTGAATTAAGATAAATTTTTACATCAAGGTCAATTGGATGAATTCGAATTTGATCATGAATATGTTAGTGTTTTAAATCAAAATGGAGTTTAGTTGAACTTGGTGGATTTAAAAATGATGTTCGAGTGCTCAGAACGAGAGGAAATCAGTTTGTTAGGGAGCGTAAGGTTCTCGTGATTATATCCATGAATTAAAAATAATTACGGAGCTAATTTATTTTGATTTGTGAATTTTTAAACTTAAATTTAATTTTTCAAACACATTGGGGGTTGAAAAAATAAAAGAAAAAATATATAAAGTAAAAAAAATATTTGAGGGCACATATGAAGTCGGGATAAATAGAGGAGCACACAGGAACCGGTTTCATCCAATTCGGAGGTCTCTAGGTCGGTCAACCTTGAATTTAAGAATAGGAAGGGTTTCCAACGAATCTGAAATTCGTTGGAAATTTCCAACAAAACGGCAGATTCGTTGGAAACGTTTCCAACGAATCTGCCAATTCGTTGGAAATTTCCAACGAATCGCAGATTCGTTGGAAAGTATGCTATGATTTAAAAACCCATTTGACCGACCTAGAGACCTCGGAATCGGATGAAACAAGTTTCTATGTGCTCCTCTTGGTCTCCTGATTCTATAGATGACCTCAAATATTTTTTTTGAATTAAGATAAATTTTTACATCAAGGTCAATTGGATGAATTCGAATTTGATCATGAATGTGTTAGTGTTTTAAATCAAAATGGAGTTTAGTTGAACTTGGTGGATTTAAAAAATGATGTTCGAGTGCTCAGAACGAGAGGAAATCAGTTTGTTAGGGAGCGTAAGGTTCTCGTGATTATATCCATGAATTAAAAATAATTACGGAGCTAATTTATTTTGATTTGTGAATTTTTAAACTTAAATTTAATTTTTCAAACACATTGGGGGTTGAAAAAATAAAAGAAAAAATATATAAAGTAAAAAAAATATTTGAGGGCACATATGAAGTCAGGATAAATAGAGGAGCACACAGGAACCGGTTTCATCCAATTCGGAGGTCTCTAGGTCGGTCAACCGTGATTTTAAGAATAGGAAGGGTTTCCAACGAATCTGAAATTCGTTGGAGATTTCCAACAAAATGGCAGATTCGTTGGAAACGTTTCCAACGAATCTGCCAATTCGTTGGAAATTTCCAACGAATCGCAGATTCGTTGGAAAGCATGCTATGATTTAAAAACCCATTTGACCGACCTAGAGATCTCGGAATCGGATGAAACAAGTTTCTATGTGCTCCTCTTGGTCTCCTGATTCTATAGTGTTAGGACCAAAAGTAGCTAGAGGGGGGGGGGGGGGGGAATAGCTCGTCGCGTTCGCTCGGTGCACTTCGTTGCTGGGCGTTGCTTGTTTCTTCTTGGATGTGCAGCGGAAAATACAGGAACAAACACAAGCACGCTAACACTAGGATTTTACTTGGTATCCACCTCACAAGAGGTGACTAATCCAAGGATCCACACCAACGCACACACCCTCCACTATGAATAACACTCCTTTATGGTAACTACCAAAGGCGGAGAAGCCCTACAACACTCTCAATACAAGAAGAAGAAAGGGAAATACAAGTTAAGCAAAAGCTTACAAGATGTGCAGTAAAAACCCTAACCCTAACTTCTTCCTCTTGCAATAGATCCGCCTCTTGACTTGGAAAGCCTCCAAGAACCTTCAAGAACTGGCGATCACGTGCTTGTAGAGAGCTGTGGAGGAGCTGGAATGAATCTGAGAAGAGCTCGTGAAGAGATGCCGAAGACCACGCTCGCCTGCGGCTTTAAACCCGACGCAACGGTCGGATCCCGATCGATTCGAATGTTCCGAATCGATCGGAGAGGCTTTGGATCGATCCACGGATCGATCCACGGATCGATCCAGAGCGCCTCTGTGCTCAGGAAACGCGCCTGGATCGATCCACGGATCAATCCATCGCTTATCGCGCGAAGCAGTATCGTCCCGATCGATCGGCTGATCGATCGGGACCTCTGGATCGATCCACGGATCGATCCAGAAGCTTTCTGTTCACTGGGAAGAATCTGGATCGATCCACTGATCGATCCACAGCCTGGATCGATCCACGGATCGATCCAACACTTGGTTTTTGCCCAAAACCAAGTCCCAAACCTCCCTAACCAACATCCGGTCAACCTTGACCTGTTGGTACATCATGCCTCGCATCTGGTCACTCCCTTGACCTGCCAGGACTCCCCACCAAGTGTCCGGTCAATCCCTTTGACCCACTTGGACTTTTACTCGTCGTGCCAAGTATCCGGTCACTCCATTGACCTACTTGGACTTCCACCAGATGTCTGGTCAACCTTGACCCATCTGGACTTCCTTGCTTGCCAAGTATCCAGTCAATCCTTTGACCTACTTGGACTTCCCAACACCAGATGTCCGATCATCCTTGATCCATCTGGATTTCCTTCCTTGCCTGGCTTCACTCACCAGGACTTTCACCTAGCTTCACTCACTAGGGTTTTCCATCTGCCTAGCTTCACTCACTAGGACTTTCACCTGGCTTCACTCACCAGGATTTCCTTCTGCCTAGCTTCACTCACTAGGACTTTCACCTGGCTTCACTCACCAGGATTTCCTTCTGCCTAGCTTCACTCACTAGGACTTTCACCTAGCTTCACTCACTAGGGTTTTCCATCTGCCTAGCTTCACTCACTAGGACTTTCACCTGGCTTCACTCACCAGGATTTTCCATCTGCCTAGCTTCACTCACTAGGACTTTCACCTGGCTTCACTCACCAGGACTTTCACCTAGCTTCACTCACTAGGGTTTTCCATCTGCCTAGCTTCACTCACTAGGACTTTCACCTGGCTTCACTCACCAGGATTTTCCATCTGCCTAGCTTCACTCACTAGGACTTTCACCTGGCTTCACTCACCAGGATTTTCACCTAGCTTCACTCACTAGGACTTTCACCCTGCTTCACTTACCAGGATTTTCACCTAGCTTCACTCACCAGGGTTTTCCATCCGCCTAACATGCCACTTAGACTTCCCATCAAGTATCCGGTCAACCTTGACCTACTTGACTCTTCTTCGATCAATATCTTATTGTCAAACATCTAAACCCAAACCAAGACTCAGCTTGGTTAACCAGGTCAACCTTGACCTGAGGGATGTTGCACCAACAATCTCCCCCTTTTTGATGTTTGACAATACCACAATAACACTTACAATCCCACATGTAAGTTAGGCTAATCCTATAGCCTCCTTCTTCATGCCACTAGGTAATGAACCCATAAATTAAGCTTTTCATTCTCCCCCTAAGAGGGCAAACTCCCTCTAGGTAATGAAAACCTAACTTACTTCCTTTCATTCTCCCCCTATTGGCACACATCAACCTCCTACTAATAAAACACATCAACCCGTCTTTGGACACACATCAACCTATGCTCCAATTTTGGGTACACTTCAACAACTCCATTTGTTGAAGACTCTCCCCCTGAAGAGTTGCTCATCGTGATCACAATTTCACTCATTGTGATCAACTTAATATCGAAGGTCCCATACCCTTCATTATCCTTAACTTCTCCCTCAATGTTGACAAATACCCAACCTTGAGCATTTTCAACCACTTGAGTTGCCACTTGAAATGATGAGGATATCCACTCCCCATTTATCCCCATTTCAAGTTTAAATGCTCAACCTTGAGCAAGTTCACAACAGAAGGTTAACCACCTTCCAAGGTTCATGAAAAATAATTTTCATGTCTTTAAAGAGTCCCTCCCCCTAAAGACATGGTGGTAACTTCTGTCATTGCACCAACAATGACTTTGAATCCCTAAACCTTTAGGAAACCCAGATTTAGAAGTTTTGAGGTTCAAATGTTCAAAATTTGAAACAAACCTCAACCTAAACTTCAACTTAGCCTTCCTTTACCATTCCATCCTTGTTTTCAACACGAAAACACCCTTTTTATGTATACAAATGTATTTTAAGGGTTTGGAATGAGTACCTAGACTAAAAATAGGTTCAAAGTGCTGAAATCAGGCTTTCCCACCAAAATCAGCAACTTGGATCGATTGAGTTGGGTTCCAATCGATTGAACCTTCTCGAATCGATCCACCGATCGATTCAGACTACTGATCGATCGGTGATCGATCCAGCGAGCTACTGCTTGACGATCTAGATTTCGAATCGATCCATGGATCGATTCAGCACTCCAATCGATCCATGGATCGATCGAACTCGATAGTTGCTGAAATTCCATTTCAGTCAAGAAACCCTAGAAAATTCTACAAAAATCCAAATATTATGAAATTTCGTGTAGACATTGTTTAGGGCATATATTATCAGAAAAAAAATAGTTTTCTATGAAAATACATCATATTTTCAAAGATTGACACAAACTTGAAAACTTGCAAAAACTTTAGTGTTTTCTTTAAGTTTGTGTCTAACTATTCAATGGTGATTACTATCAAAAGATAGCCTTCACCAAGGTTTTCCAAAATCATTTTGAAAACTTTTTCAAACCAATATCCCACCATATTCCTTGGGCTTAATGCACATGACTTGTACATTAGCTTTCCCAATGATGGGAAAACACATATCTATGTGTTTTGATGAAACTAAAACTCAAAAGAATGCACTAAATCAGCATCTTGAGTTTTGTTCATCATCCTAACATCTCACTTGTATCTAATGTGCACTAAAACACATACAAGTCATCTTATAGGTCTTTGTGAGATGTAGATTTTGGTTTTGCCCTAATCTAGGGATCATGCATATTTATCTAGGCATTTTGGAGATATTAGACACCCACCTAGGATGTCACTTGTTAATAAGTGTTGTTAAATGCCTTTTGTCCTTAATTACAAGGAATTAAACTTAATGCATGATAATGTTATGACATACATCAAAAAGAAATAATTTTCAAAAGAAAATATCCTATAATTACATGATGTATGAATGTCATGACATGGTATTTTTGGATTTTTCATAATAAAACATGAACGCAAAAATAGACATGATGTCATGACATATGATGGGCAAACAATCATGGCAAGATTTAGCATAAATAAAATATACCTAGATTAACTATCTAAGTATCCTTAAAACCTTAGCTAAACTTACAACTTAAACCTAGATTGCCCTAAAGTGCTTCAAGAAAATGTCAAAGCCTAAATTGGCATTTCTAATTCCCTTGATTAATTTATGCTAGTCGAAATTAAGCATATTCTCAAATGTTGGCATATTTCATTTTTCCACAAGAGTAGCACTTCAAAGTTAAGGCCCGGATTGCCTTAAATTTCCTAAGAACATACCAAAATCCCAACTTGGTAGCTCTTATGAATTTCCCAATATGTGCCTTTTAAGATTAAAATCAAATTTTCACCACTAGGCACATTTTACTCTTTCAAGGAGTAAATAATAGTTCCATTTCATTTTCAAAGGTTAACAAAAACCTTGAAAATGCTCCTTGAGTGTCAATTTCCTCAAAGTTGGGTTAACTACCCTTCTAATTGGAGTTGACACTCTCTAACCCATCTATGGGTAGAGAAGATGCTCCTAGGAACCCAACACCTATTGGTGCTCCTTGGATGCTCTAGGTACTCACTAGGGATAACTTCCCTAGATACCTTCCTAGTGACCTTGTTGGGCTTCTTAGAAGCCTTGGTCACATTTTCTAGGTCAACCCTAGGGATAGCCTCCCTTGTGACCTTGTTAGTGACTTTCTTAGACTTCTTAGAAGTCTTAGTCACTTTGGTTGCAAAAATACTCTTAGGGATGACTTCCCTAGTATTCTTGACTTGGCCACTAAACCTAGGGTTTGTTCCATAACTATATGGAACCCTATGATAACTAGGCACATCCTTCTTAGCCTTTGGTTTGTATCCCAAACCTCTATGGCTATTTGATGGCTTTGACTTTCCTAGCCCTAGGTTTTGCTCATTTTGCCCTTTTAGGATATTTTCCATCCTTTTAGGGTCTTTTCCATTTTATCAAGTCTTGATCTCAAGACTTGATTTTCTATCATTAAATCCTTAGAATTTGGTTTTTCATTAAGTCCATGAGCATTTTTGTTTCTAGGCTTGTATCTACAATCCTTAGAGTTCTTGCCTAGACTTTTACCTACATTCCTAGCCTTAGGTGTAGTAGTTTTGGCATGTAGGGCCACATGCTTTTCCTTAAAGCCCTCATGCTTCCTATTCTTATGGTAAATCGCATTAAAATGATAAAAATTAGAACTATCATGCTTTTTACCATAATTTAAAGGAGTAGGCTCAATAAATGTTACCTTCTTCTTTACCTTGGAGGCTCCCCCTTGACTAATGCCTCCTTGAGCCTTGACCATCTTCTTCCCCTTGAGGCATTGACTCCGGTAATGCCCCTTTTGATTGCAAGAGAAGCATATAATATGCTCCTTGCTCTTCTTTGTGTTGGGGATGGTCTCCTTGGGCTTCACCTTGCCCTTTTGTGCCACTTGGCCCTTCTTCTTGGCTAATTTAGGACACTTGCTCTTGTAGTGCCCATGTTCCCTACACTCAAAGCATATAATATGATTTTTATTATTAATTGAAATATTTATACCTTTTGTGTAGGGGTGGCATCTTTCCTTTGGATCCGGAGGTAGAAGCTTCCTCTTGATCGGACCTTGATTCTCCTCCATTTGATTTTTCTTGACTTGTGGAGGTAGAATCTTCTTCCTCCTCTTCGTCTCTTGACCCGAATGTAGAAGCTTCTCCTTCTTCTTGATCCGGCGTCACCAAGGATTGCTCCCCCTCAATCCTAGAGGTGGAGACTTCATCATCTTGAACATGAAACAAGGAATATGCTCCCTCCTTGTTCCCTTCGTTGCATTCCCTTGAGGATGAAGTTTCTTGGATTTCCTCTTCTTCGGAGGTTGAGCATCTCTCAACCTCGGAGTCCTCCTCTTGGTCTTGCTCCAAAGAGTCACCCTCTCTGGATTCTTCATGATCTTGTACAGTGGAGGGGATCTCTTCATGAAGCTTGGCCAATTTGCTCCATAGCTCCTTTGCATCTTCAAACTCTCCAATTTTGCAAAGGATGGTGCTTGGCAATAAATTGACCAAAAGCTTGGTCACTTTGTCATTGGCCTCGCACCTTTGGATTTGGTCTTGGCTCCACTTGCTCCTCTTAAGTACTTTGCCCTTTGAATTTCTTGGAGCCTTGAAGCCTTCCATTAGAGCAAACCATTGCTCTATCTCCATCATAAGAAAATTTTCGATTCTTGATTTCCAAGAATCGAAACTCGTAGAAGTGTATGGTGGAGCCACCCTTGTGTCAAATCCAAGTCCATCTTGGAATTGCATCTTGAAGTTGAGCTTGATAAAGTCTTGAACTTGAAGAATTTGCTCCAACTTCTTCACCCTCTAGCTTTTCTTGTTATGCTTGACCCTTCCGGCGATGATTCCGGTGAAGAGCGGCCTTGCTCTGATACCACTTGTTAGGACCAAAAGTAGCTAGAGGGGGGGGGGGTGAATAGCTCGTCGCGTTCGCTCGGTGCACTTCGTTGCTGGGCGTTGCTTGTTTCTTCTTGGATGTGCAGCGGAAAATACAGGAACAAACACAAGCACGCTAACACTAGGATTTTACTTGGTATCCACCTCACAAGAGGTGACTAATCCAAGGATCCACACCAACGCACACACCCTCCACTATGAATAACACTCCTTTATGGTAACTACCAAAGGCGGAGAAGCCCTACAACACTCTCAATACAAGAAGAAGAAAGGGAAATACAAGTTAAGCAAAAGCTTACAAGATGTGCAGTAAAAACCCTAACCCTAACTTCTTCCTCTTGCAATAGATCCGCCTCTTGACTTGGAAAGCCTCCAAGAACCTTCAAGAACTGGCGATCACGCGCTTGTAGAGAGCTGTGGAGGAGCTGGAATGAATCTGAGAAGAGCTCGTGAAGAGATGCCGAAGACCACGCTCGCTGCGGCTTTAAACCCGACGCAAGTCGGATCTCGATCGATTCGAATGTTCCGAATCGATCGGAGGCTTGGATCGATCCACGGATCGATCCGTGGCTCGATCAGAAAGCGCCGATCGATCCACGGATCAATCCATCGCTATCGCGCGAAGCAGCCGCGTCCCGCGATCGAGCACCTGATCGATCCACGGATCGATCCGTGGATCGCTCATCGGAAGAATCGGATCGATCCACCGATCGATCCACACCGGATCGATCCACGGATCGATCCAGCACTTGGTTTTTGCCCAAAACCAAGTCCCAAACCTCCCTAACCAACATCCGGTCAACCTTGACCTGTTGGTACATCATGCCTCGCATCTGGTCACCCCCTTGACCTGCTAGGACTCCCCACCAAGTGTCCGGTCAATCCCTTTGACCCACTTGGACTTTTACTCGTCGTGCCAAGTATCCGGTCACTCCATTGACCTACTTGGACTTCCACCAGATGTCTGGTCAACCTTGACCCATCTGGACTTCCTTGCTTGCCAAGTATCCAGTCAATCCTTTGACCTACTTGGACTTCCCAACACCAGATGTCCGATCATCCTTGATCCATCTGGATTTCCTTCCTTGCCTGGCTTCACTCACTAGGACTTTCACCTAGCTTCACTCACTAGGGTTTTCCATCTGCCTAGCTTCACTCACTAGGACTTTCACCTGGCTTCACTCACCAGGATTTCCTTCTGCCTAGCTTCACTCACTAGGACTTTCACCTGGCTTCACTCACCAGGATTTCCTTCTGCCTAGCTTCACTCACTAGGACTTTCACCTAGCTTCACTCACTAGGGTTTTCCATCTGCCTAGCTTCACTCACTAGGACTTTCACCTGGCTTCACTCACCAGGATTTTCCATCTGCCTAGCTTCACTCACTAGGACTTTCACCTGGCTTCACTCACCAGGACTTTCACCTAGCTTCACTCACTAGGGTTTTCCATCTGCCTAGCTTCACTCACTAGGACTTTCACCTGGCTTCACTCACCAGGATTTTCCATCTGCCTAGCTTCACTCACTAGGACTTTCACCTGGCTTCACTCACCAGGATTTTCACCTAGCTTCACTCACTAGGACTTTCACCTGGCTTCACTCACCAGGATTTTCACCTAGCTTCACTCACTAGGGTTTTCCATCTGCCTAACATGCCAGTTAGGACTTCCCAGTCAAGTATCCGGTCAACCTTGACCTACTTGACTCTTCTTCGATCAATATCTTATTGTCAAACATCTAAACCCAAACCAAGACTCAGCTTGGTTAACCAGGTCAACCTTGACCTGAGGGATGTTGCACCAACAATCTCCCCCTTTTTGATGTTTGACAATACCACAATAACACTTACAATCCCACATGTAAGTTAGGCTAATCCTATAGCCTCCTTCTTCATGCCACTAGGTAATGAACCCATAAATTAAGCTTTTCATTCTCCCCCTAAGAGGGCAAACTCCCTCTAGGTAATGAAAACCTAACTTACTTCCTTTCATTCTCCCCCTATTGGCACACATCAACCTCCTACTAATAAAACACATCAACCCGTCTTTGGACACACATCAACCTATGCTCCAATTTTGGGCACACTTCAACAACTCCATTTGTTGAAGACTCTCCCCCTGAAGAGTTGCTCATCGTGATCACAATTTCACTCATTGTGATCAACTTAATATCGAAGGTCCCATACCCTTCATTATCCTTAACTTCTCCCTCAATGTTGACAAATACCCAACCTTGAGCATTTTCAACCACTTGAGTTGCCACTTGAAATGATGAGGATATCCACTCCCCATTTATCCCCATTTCAAGTTTAAATGCTCAACCTTGAGCAAGTTCACAACAGAAGGTTAACCAACTTCCAAGGTTCATGAAAAATAATTTTCATGTCTTTAAAGAGTCCCTCCCCCTAAAGACATGGTGGAAACTTCTGTCATTGCACCAACAATGACTTGGAATCCCTAAACCTTTAGGAAACCCAGATTTAGAAGTTTTGAGGTTCAAATGTTCAAAATTTGAAACAAACCTCAACCTAAACTTCAACTTAGCCTTCCTTTACCATTCCATCCTTGTTTTCAACACGAAAACACCCTTTTTATGTATACAAATGTATTTTAAGGGTTTGGAATGAGTACCTAGACTAAAATAGGTTTAGAGTGCTGAAATCAGACCTTCCCAGCCAAAATCAGCGTCCTGGATCGATTGGAGTTGGGTTCCAATCGATTCAACCTTTTTGAATCGATCCACTGATCGATTCAGGATGTGTGGATCGATCGGCTGATCGATCCAGCGAGCTTCTGCTCGCGAGATTGCTTTCTGAATCGATCCATGGATCGATTCAGCACTCCAATCGATCCATGGATCGATCGAAACTCTGATAGTTGCTGAAATTCCATTTCAGTCAACTTCAGAAACCCCTAGAAAATTCTACAAAAATCCAAAAATTATGAAATTTCGTGTAGACATTGTTTAGGGCATATATTATCAAGAAAAAATAGTTTTCTATGAAAATACATCATATTTTCAAAGATTGACACAAACTTGAAAACTTGCAAAAACTTTAGTGTTTTCTTTAAGTTTGTGTCTAACTATTCAATGGTGATTACTATCAAAAGATAGCCTTCACCAAGGTTTTCCAAAATCATTTTGAAAACTTTTTCAAACCAATATCCCACCATATTCCTTGGGCTTAATGCACATGACTTGTACATTAGCTTTCCCAATGATGGGAAAACACATATCTATGTGTTTTGATGAAACTAAAACTCAAAAGAATGCACTAAATCAGCATCTTGAGTTTTGTTCATCATCCTAACATCTCACTTGTATCTAATGTGCACTAAAACACATACAAGTCATCTTATAGGTCTTTGTGAGATGTAGATTTTGGTTTTGCCCTAATCTAGGGATCATGCATATTTATCTAGGCATTTTGGAGATATTAGACACCCACCTAGGATGTCACTTGTTAATAAGTGTTGTTAAATGCCTTTTGTCCTTAATTACAAGGAATTAAACTTAATGCATGATAATGTTATGACATACATCAAAAAGAAATAATTTTCAAAAGAAAATATCCTATAATTACATGATGTATGAATGTCATGACATGGTATTTTTGGATTTTTCATAATAAAACATGAACGCAAAAATAGACATGATGTCATGACATATGATGGGCAAACAATCATGGCAAGATTTAGCATAAATAAAATATACCTAGATTAACTATCTAAGTATCCTTAAAACCTTAGCTAAACTTACAACTTAAACCTAGATTGCCCTAAAGTGCTTCAAGAAAATGTCAAAGCCTAAATTGGCATTTCTAATTCCCTTGATTAATTTATGCTAGTCGAAATTAAGCATATCCTCAAATGTTGGCATATTTCATTTTTCCACAAGAGTAGCACTTCAAAGTTAAGGCCCGGATTGCCTTAAATTTCCTAAGAACATACCAAAATCCCAACTTGGTAGCTCTTATGAATTTCCCAATATGTGCCTTTTAAGATTAAAATCAAATTTTCACCACTAGGCACATTTTACTCTTTCAAGGAGTAAATAATAGTTCCATTTCATTTTCAAAGGTTAACAAAACCTTGAAAATGCTCCTTGAGTGTCAATTTCTCAAAGTTGGGTTAACTACCCTTCTAATTGGAGTTGACACTCTCTAACCCATCTATGGGTAGAGAAGATGCTCCTAGGAACCCAACACCTATTGGTGCTCCTTGGATGCTCTAGGTACTCACTAGGGATAACTTCCTAGATACCTTCCTAGTGACCTTGTTGGGCTTCTTAGAAGCCTTGGTCACATTTTCTAGGTCAACCCTAGGGATAGCCTCCCTTGTGACCTTGTTAGTGACTTTCTTAGACTTCTTAGAAGTCTTAGTCACTTTGGTTGCAAAAATACTCTTAGGGATGACTTCCCTAGTATTCTTGACTTGGCCACTAAACCTAGGGTTTGTTCCATAACTATATGGAACCCTATGATAACTAGGCACATCCTTCTTAGCCTTTGGTTTGTATCCCAAACCTCTATGGCTATTTGATGGCTTTGACTTTCCTAGCCCTAGGTTTTGCTCATTTTGCCCTTTTAGGATATTTTCCATCCTTTTTAGGGTCTTTTCCATTTTATCAAGTCTTGATCTCAAGACTTGATTTTCTATCATTAAATCCTTAGAATTTGGTTTTTCATTAAGTCTATGAGCATTTTTGTTTCTAGGCTTGTATCTACAATCCTTAGAGTTCTTGCCTAGACTTTTACCTACATTCCTAGCCTTAGGTGTAGTAGTTTTGGCATGTAGGGCCACATGCTTTTCCTTAAAGCCCTCATGATTCCTATTCTTATGGTAAATCGCATTAAAATGATAAAAATTAGAACTATCATGCTTTTTACCATAATTTAAAGGAGTAGGCTCAATAAATGTTACCTTCTTCTTTACCTTGGAGGCTCCCCCTTGACTAATGCCTCCTTGAGCCTTGACCATCTTCTTCCCCTTGAGGCATTGACTCCGGTAATGCCCCTTTTGATTGCAAGAGAAGCATATAATATGCTCCTTGCTCTTCTTTGTGTTGGGGATGGTCTCCTTGGGCTTCACCTTGCCCTTTTGTGCCACTTGGCCCTTCTTCTTGGCTAATTTAGGACACTTGCTCTTGTAGTGCCCATGTTCCCTACACTCAAAGCATATAATATGATTTTTATTATTAATTGAAATATTTATACCTTTGCTTGTAGGGGTGGCATCTTTTCCTTTGGATCCGGAGGTAGAAGCTTCCTCTTGATCGGACCTTGATTCTCCTCCATTTGATTTTTCTTGACTTGTGGAGGTAGAATCTTCTTCCTCCTCTTCGTCTCTTGACCCGAATGTAGAAGCTTCTCCTTCTTCTTGATCCGGCGTCACCAAGGATTGCTCCCCCTCAATCCTAGAGGTGGAGACTTCATCATCTTGAACATGAAACAAGGAATATGCTCCCTCCTTGTTCCCTTCGTTGCATTCCCTTGAGGATGAAGTTTCTTGGATTTCCTCTTCTTCGGAGGTTGAGCATCTCTCAACCTCGGAGTCCTCCTCTTGGTCTTGCTCTAAAGAGTCACCCTCTCTGGATTCTTCATGATCTTGTACAGTGGAGGGGATCTTTTCATGAAGCTTGGCCAATTTGCTCCATAGCTCCTTTGCATCTTCAAACTCTCCAATTTTGCAAAGGATGGTGCTTGGCAATAAATTGACCAAAAGCTTGGTCACTTTGTCATTGGCCTCGCACCTTTGGATTTGGTCTTGGCTCCACTTGCTCCTCTTAAGTACTTTGCCCTTTGAATTTCTTGGAGCCTTGAAGCCTTCCATTAGAGCAAACCATTGCTCTATCTCCATCATAAGAAAATTTTCGATTCTTGATTTCCAAGAATCGAAACTCGTAGAAGTGTATGGTGGAGCCACCCTTGTGTCAAATCCAAGTCCATCTTGGAATTGCATCTTGAAGTTGAGCTTGATAAAGTCTTGAACTTGAAGAATTTGCTCCAACTTCTTCACCCTCTAGCTTTTCTTGTTATGCTTGACCCTTCCGGCGATGATTCCGGTGAAGAGCGGCCTTGCTCTGATACCACTTGTTAGGACCAAAAGTAGCTAGAGGGGGGGGGGGGGGAATAGCTCGTCGCGTTCGCTCGGTGCGCTTCGTTGCTGGGCGTTGCTTGTTTCTTCTTGGATGTGCAGCGGAAAATACAGAAACAAACACAAGCACGCTAACACTAGGATTTTACTTGGTATCCACCTCACAAGAGGTGACTAATCCAAGGATCCACACCAACGCACACACCCTCCACTATGAATAACACTCCTTTATGGTAACTACCAAAGGCGGAGAAGCCCTACAACACTCTCAATACAAGAAGAAGAAAGGGAAATACAAGTTAAGCAAAAGCTTACAAGATGTGCAGTAAAAACCCTAACCCTAACTTCTTCCTCTTGCAATAGATCCGCCTCTTGACTTGGAAAGCCTCCAAGAACCTTCAAGAACTGGCGATCACGTGCTTGTAGAGAGCTGTGGAGGAGCTGGAATGAATCTGAGAAGAGCTCGTGAAGAGATGCCGAAGACCACGCTCGCCTGCGGCTTTAAACCCGACGCAACGGTCGGATCCCGATCGATTCGAATGTTCCGAATCGATCGGAGAGGCTTTGGATCGATCTAGAGCGCCTCTGTGCTCAGGAAACGCGCCTGGATCGATCCACGGATCAATCCATCGCTTATCACGCGAAGCAGTATCGTCCCGATCGATCGGCTGATCGATCGGGACCTCTGGATCGATCCACGGATCGATCCAGAAGCTTTCTGTTCGCTGGGAAGAATCTGGATCGATCCACAGATCGATCCACAGCCTGGATCGATCCACGGATCGATCCAGCACTTGGTTTTTGCCCAAAACCAAGTCCCAAACCTCCCTAACCAACATCCGGTCAACCTTGACCTGTTGGTACATCATGCATCGCATCTGGTCACTCCCTTGACCTGCCAGGACTCCCCACCAAGTGTCCGGTCAATCCCTTTGACCCACTTGGACTTTTACTCGTCGTGCCAAGTATCCGGTCACTCCATTGACCTACTTGGACTTCCCCCAGATGTCTGGCCAACCTTGACCCATCTGGACTTCCTTCCTTGCCAAGTATCCAGTCAATCCCTTTGACCTACTTGGACTTCCCAACACCAGATGTCCGATCATCCTTGATCCATCTGGATTTCCTTCCTTGCCTGGCTTCACTCACCAGGACTTTCACCTAGCTTCACTCACTAGGGTTTTCCATCTGCCTAGCTTCACTCACTAGGACTTTCACCTGGCTTCACTCACCAGGATTTCCTTCTGCCTAGCTTCACTCACTAGGACTTTCACCTGGCTTCACTCACCAGGATTTCCTTCTGCCTAGCTTCACTCACTAGGACTTTCACCTAGCTTCACTCACTAGGGTTTTCCATCTGCCTAGCTTCACTCACTAGGACTTTCACCTGGCTTCACTCACCAGGATTTTCCATCTGCCTAGCTTCACTCACTAGGACTTTCACCTGGCTTCACTCACCAGGACTTTCACCTAGCTTCACTCACTAGGGTTTTCCATCTGCCTAGCTTCACTCACTAGGACTTTCACCTGGCTTCACTCACCAGGATTTTCCATCTGCCTAGCTTCACTCACTAGGACTTTCACCTGGCTTCACTCACCAGGATTTTCACCTAGCTTCACTCACTAGGACTTTCACCTGGCTTCACTCACCAGGATTTTCACCTAGCTTCACTCACTAGGACTTTCACCTGGCTTCACTCACCAGGATTTTCACCTAGCTTCACTCACTAGGGTTTTCCATCTGCCTAACATGCCAGTTAGGACTTCCCAGTCAAGTATCCGGTCAACCTTGACCTACTTGACTCTTCTTCGATCAATATCTTATTGTCAAACATCTAAACCCAAACCAAGACTCAGCTTGGTTAACCAGGTCAACCTTGACCTGAGGGATGTTGCACCAACATATAGATGACCTCAAATATTTTTTTTGAATTAAGATAAATGTTTACATCAAGGTCAATTGGATGAATTCGAATTTGATCATGAATGTGTTAGTGTTTTAAATCAAAATGGAGTTTAGTTGAACTTGGTGGATTTAAAAAATGATGTTCAAGTGCTCAGAACGACAGGAAATCAGTTTGTTAGGGAGCGTAAGGTTCTCGTGATTATATCCATGAATTAAAAATAATTACGGAGCTAATTTATTTTGATTTGTGAATTTTTAAACTTAAATTTAATTTTTCAAACACATTGGGGGTTGAAAAAATAAAAGAAAAAATATATAAAGTAAAAAAAATATTTGAGGGCACATATGAAGTCAGGATAAATAGAGGAGCACACAGGAACCGGTTTCATCCAATTCGGAGGTCTCTAGGTCGGTCAACCGTGATTTTAAGAATAGGAAGGGTTTCCAACGAATCTGAAATTCGTTGGAGATTTCCAACAAAACGGCAGATTCGTTGGAAACGTTTCCAACGAATCTGCCAATTCGTTGGAAATTTCCAACGAATCGCAGATTCGTTGGAAAGCATGCTATGATTTAAAAACCCATTTGACCGACCTAGAGATCTCGGAATCGGATGAAACAAGTTTCTATGTGCTCCTCTTGGTCTCCTGATTCTATAGATGACCTCAAATATTTTTTTTGAATTAAGATAAATTTTTACATCAAGGTCAATTGGATGAATTCGAATTTGATCATGAATATGTTAGTGTTTTAAATCAAAATGGAGTTTAGTTGAACTTGGTGGATTTAAAAAATGATGTTCGAGTGCTCAGAACGAGAGGAAATCAGTTTGTTAGAGAGCGTAAGGTTCTCGTGATTATATGCATGAATTAAAAATAATTACGGAGCTAATTTATTTTGATTTGTGAATTTTTAAACTTAAATTTAATTTTTCAAACACATTGGGGGTTGAAAAAATAAAAGAAAAAAATATATAAAGTAAAAAAAATATTTGAGGGCACATATGAAGTCGGGATAAATAGAGGAGCACACAGGAACCGGTTTCATCCAATTCGGAGGTCTCTAGGTCGGTCAACCTTGAATTTAAGAATAGGAAGGGTTTCCAACGAATCTGAAATTCGTTGGAAATTTCCAACAAAACGGCAGATTCGTTGGAAACGTTTCCAACGAATCTGCCAATTCGTTGGAAATTTCCAACGAATCGCAGATTCGTTGGAAAGCATGCTATGATTTAAAAACCCATTTGACCGACCTAGAGATCTCGGAATCGGATGAAACAAGTTTCTATGTGCTCCTCTTGGTCTCCTGATTCTATAGATGACCTCAAATATTTTTTTTGAATTAAGATAAATTTTTACATCAAGGTCAATTGGATGAATTCGAATTTGATCATGAATGTGTTAGTGTTTTAAATCAAAATGGAGTTTAGTTGAACTTGGTGGATTTAAAAAATGATGTTCGAGTGCTCAGAACGAGAGGAAATCAGTTTGTTAGGGAGCGTAAGGTTCTCGTGATTATATCCATGAATTAAAAATAATTACGGAGCTAATTTATTTTGATTTGTGAATTTTTAAACTTAAATTTAATTTTTCAAACACATTGGGGGTTGAAAAAATAAAAGAAAAAATATATAAAGTAAAAAAAATATTTGAGGGCACATATGAAGTCAGGATAAATAGAGGAGCACACAGGAACCGGTTTCATCCAATTCGGAGGTCTCTAGGTCGGTCAACCGTGATTTTAAGAATAGGAAGGGTTTCCAACGAATCTGAAATTCGTTGGAGATTTCCAACAAAACGGCAGATTCGTTGGAAACGTTTCCAACGAATCTGCCAATTCGTTGGAAATTTCCAACGAATCGCAGATTCGTTGGAAAGCATGCTATGATTTAAAAACCCATTTGACCGACCTAGAGATCTCGGAATCGGATGAAACAAGTTTCTATGTGCTCCTCTTGGTCTCCTGATTCTATAGTGTTAGGACCAAAAGTAGCTAGAGGGGGGGTGAATAGCTCGTCGCGTTCGCTCGGTGCACTTCGTTGCTGGGCGTTGCTTGTTTCTTCTTGGATGTGCAGCGGAAAATACAGGAACAAACACAAGCACGCTAACACTAGGATTTTACTTGGTATCCACCTCACAAGAGGTGACTAATCCAAGGATCCACACCAACGCACACACCCTCCACTATGAATAACACTCCTTTATGGTAACTACCAAAGGTGGAGAAGCCCTACAACACTCTCAATACAAGAAGAAGAAAGGGAAATACAAGTTAAGCAAAAGCTTACAAGATGTGCAGTAAAAACCCTAACCCTAACTTCTTCCTCTTGCAATAGATCCGCCTCTTGACTTGGAAAGCCTCCAAGAACCTTCAAGAACTGGCGATCACGTGCTTGTAGAGAGCTGTGGAGGAGCTGGAATGAATCTGAGAAGAGCTCGTGAAGAGATGCCGAAGACCACGCTCGCTTGCAAACGACGCCAACGGTCGGATCCCGATCGATTCGAATGTTCCGAATCGATCGAGAGGCTTTGGATCGATCCACGGATCGATCCGAGCCTTTCGCGCAGAAGCGTGCGGATCGATCCACGGATCAATCCATCGCTATCGCGGCGAAGATCGCCCGATCGATCGGCCGATCGATCGGGACCTCTGATCGATCCACGGATCGATCCGAGCTTCTCATTCGGAAGAATCGGATCGATCCACCGATCGATCAAACCGGATCGATCCACGGATCGATCCAGACTTGGTTTTGCCCAAAACCAAGTCCCAAACCTCTAACCAACATCCGGTCAACCTTGACTGTTGGTACATCATGCCTCGCATCCGGTCACTCCCTTGACTGCCAGGACTCCCCACCAAGTGTCCGGTCAATCCTTTGACCCACTTGGACTTTTACTCGTCATGTCAAGTATCCGGTCACTCCATTGACCTACTTGGACTTCCACGGATGTCCGGTCAACCTTGACCCATCTCGACTTCCTTGCTTGCCAAGTATCCATCAATCCTTTGACCTACTTGGACTTCCCAACACCGATGTCCGATCATCCTTGATCCATCTGGATTTCCTTCCTTGCACGGCTTCACTCACGGTGACTTTCACCTAGCTTCACTCACTAGGGTTTTCCATCCGCCAGCTTCACTCACTAGGACTTTCACCGGCTTCACTCACCAGGATTTCCTTACGCCTAGCTTCACTCACTAGGACTTTCACCGGCTTCACTCACCAGGATTTCCTTCCGCCCAGCTTCACTCACTAGGACTTTCACCCAGCTTCACTCACTAGGGTTTTCCATCCGCCTAGCTTCACTCACTAGGACTTTCACCGCCTCACTCACCAGGATTTTCCATCCGCCTAGCTTCACTCACTAGGACTTTCACCGCTTCACTCACCGGACTTTCACCTAGCTTCACTCACTAGGGTTTTCCATCCGCCTAGCTTCACTCACTAGGACTTTCACCGGCTTCACTCACCGTGATTTTCCATCCGCCTAGCTTCACTCACTAGGACTTTCACCGGCTTCACTCACCAGGATTTTCACCTAGCTTCACCACTAGGACTTTCACCTGGCTTCCTCACCAGGATTTTCACCCAGCTTCACTCACTAGGGTTTTCCATCGCCTAACATGCCTACTAGGACCCTTCGATCATCTCCACAACCTTGACCTACTTGACTCTTCTTCGATCAATATCTTATTGTCAAACATCTAAACCCAAACCAAGACTCAGCTTGGTTAACCAGGTCAACCTTGACCCGAGGGATGTTGCACCAACAATCTCCCCTTGATGTTTGACAATACCACAATAACACTTACAATCCCACATGTAAGTTAGGCTAATCCTATAGCCTCCTTCTTCATGCCACTAGGTAATGAACCCATAAATTAAGCTTTTCATTCTCCCCCTAAGAGGGCAAACTCCCTCTAGGTAATGAAAACCTAACTTACTTCCTTTCATTCTCCCCCTATTGGCACACATCAACCTCCTACTAATAAAACACATCAACCCGTCTTTGGACACACATCAACCTATGCTCCAATTTTGGGCACACTTCAACAACTCCATTTATTGAAGACTCTCCCCCTGAAGAGTTGCTCATCGTGATCACAATTTCACTCATTGTGATCAACTTAATATCGAAGGTCCCATACCCTTCATTATCCTTAACTTCTCCCTCAATGTTGACAAATACCCAACCTTGAGCATTTTCAACCACTTGAGTTGCCACTTGAAATGATGAGGATATCCACTCCCCATTTATCCCCATTTCAAGTTTAAATGCTCAACCTTGAGCAAGTTCACAATGTAGGTTAACCACCTTCCAAGGTTCATGAAAATAATTTTCATGTCTTTAAAGAGTCCCTCCCCCTAAAGACATGGTGGAAACTTCTGTCATTGCACCAACAATGACTTGGAATCCCTAAACCTTTAGGAAACCCAGATTTAGAAGTTTTGAGGTTCAAATGTTCAAAATTTGAAACAAACCTCAACCTAAACTTCAACTTAGCCTTCCTTTACCATTCCATCCTTGTTTTCAACACGAAAACACCCTTTTTATGTATACAAATGTATTTTAAGGGTTTGGAATGAGTACCTAGACTAAAAATAGGTTCAAAGTGCTGAAATCAGGCTTTCCCAGCCAAAATCAGCAACTTGGATCGATTGGAGTTGGGTTCCAATCGATTGAACCTTTCTGAATCGATCCACTGATCGATTCAGACTACCTGGATCGATCGGCTGATCGATCCAGCCTCGGCCAATCGATTTGGATTCTTGAATCGATCCATGGATCGATTCAGCACTCCAATCGATCCATGGATCGATCGGACTCGATAGTTGCTGAAATTCCATTTCAGTCAACTGAAACCCCTAGAAAATTCTACAAAAATCCAAAAATTATGAAATTTCGTGTAGACATTGTTTAGGGCATATATTATCAAGAAAAAATAGTTTTCTATGAAAATACATCATATTTTCAAAGATTGACACAAACTTGAAAACTTGCAAAAACTTTAGTGTTTTCTTTAAGTTTGTGTCTAACTATTCAATGGTGATTACTATCAAAAGATAGCCTTCACCAAGGTTTTCCAAAATCATTTTGAAAACTTTTTCAAACCAATATCCCACCATATTCCTTGGGCTTAATGCACATGACTTGTACATTAGCTTTCCCAATGATGGGAAAACACATATCTATGTGTTTTGATGAAACTAAAACTCAAAAGAATGCACTAAATCAGCATCTTGAGTTTTGTTCATCATCCTAACATCTCACTTGTATCTAATGTGCACTAAAACACATACAAGTCATCTTATAGGTCTTTGTGAGATGTAGATTTTGGTTTTGCCCTAATCTAGGGATCATGCATATTTATCTAGGCATTTTGGAGATATTAGACACCCACCTAGGATGTCACTTGTTAATAAGTGTTGTTAAATGCCTTTTGTCCTTAATTACAAGGAATTAAACTTAATGCATGATAATGTTATGACATACATCAAAAAGAAATAATTTTCAAAAGAAAATATCCTATAATTACATGATGTATGAATGTCATGACATGGTATTTTTGGATTTTTCATAATAAAACATGAACGCAAAAATAGACATGATGTCATGACATATGATGGGCAAACAATCATGGCAAGATTTAGCATAAATAAAATATACCTAGATTAACTATCTAAGTATCCTTAAAACCTTAGCTAAACTTACAACTTAAACCTAGATTGCCCTAAAGTGCTTCAAGAAAATGTCAAAGCCTAAATTGGCATTTCTAATTCCCTTGATTAATTTATGCTAGTCGAAATTAAGCATATCCTCAAATGTTGGCATATTTCATTTTTCCACAAGAGTAGCACTTCAAAGTTAAGGCCCGGATTGCCTTAAATTTCCTAAGAACATACCAAAATCCCAACTTGGTAGCTCTTATGAATTTCCCAATATGTGCCTTTTAAGATTAAAATCAAATTTTCACCACTAGGCACATTTTACTCTTTCAAGGAGTAAATAATAGTTCCATTTCATTTTCAAAGGTTAACAAAACCTTGAAAATGCTCCTTGAGTGTCAATTTCCTCAAAGTTGGGTTAACTACCCTTCTAATTGGAGTTGACACTCTCTAACCCATCTATGGGGTAGAGAAGATGCTCCTAGGAACCCAACACCTATTGGTGCTCCTTGGATGCTCTAGGTACTCACTAGGGATAACTTCCCTAGATACCTTCCTAGTGACCTTGTTGGGCTTCTTAGAAGCCTTGGTCACATTTTCTAGGTCAACCCTAGGGATAGCCTCCCTTGTGACCTTGTTAGTGACTTTCTTAGACTTCTTAGAAGTCTTAGTCACTTTGGTTGCAAAAATACTCTTAGGGATGACTTCCCTAGTATTATTGACTTGGCCACTAAACCTAGGGTTTGTTCCATAACTATATGGAACCCTATGATAACTAGGCACATCCTTCTTAGCCTTTGGTTTGTATCCCAAACCTCTATGGCTATTTGATGGCTTTGACTTTCCTAGCCCTAGGTTTTGCTCATTTTGCCCTTTTAGGATATTTTCCATCCTTTTTAGGGTCTTTTTCCATTTTATCAAGTCTTGATCTCAAGACTTGATTTTCTATCATTAAATCCTTAGAATTTGGTTTTTCATTAAGTCCATGAGCATTTTTGTTTCTAGGCTTGTATCTACAATCCTTAGAGTCTTGCCTAGACTTTTACCTACATTCCTAGCCTTAGGTGTAGTAGTTTTGGCATGTAGGGCCACATGCTTTTCCTTAAAGCCCTCATGCTTCCTATTCTTATGGTAAATCGCATTAAAATGATAAAAATTAGAACTATCATGCTTTTTACCATAATTTAAAGGAGTAGGCTCAATAAATGTTACCTTCTTCTTTACCTTGGAGGCTCCCCCTTGACTAATGCCTCCTTGAGCCTTGACCATCTTCTTCCCCTTGAGGCATTGACTCCGGTAATGCCCCTTTTGATTGCAAGAGAAGCATATAATATGCTCCTTGCTCTTCTTTGTGTTGGGGATGGTCTCCTTGGGCTTCACCTTGCCCTTTTGTGCCACTTGGCCCTTCTTCTTGGCTAATTTAGGACACTTGCTCTTGTAGTGCCCATGTTCCCTACACTCAAAGCATATAATATGATTTTTATTATTAATTGAAATATTTATACCTTTGCTTGTAGGGGTGGCATCTTTTCCTTTGGATCCGGAGGTAGAAGCTTCCTCTTGATCGGACCTTGATTCTCCTCCATTTGATTTTTCTTGACTTGTGGAGGTAGAATCTTCTTCCTCCTCTTCGTCTCTTGACCCGAATGTAGAAGCTTCTCCTTCTTCTTGATCCGGCGTCACCAAGGATTGCTCCCCCTCAATCCTAGAGGTGGAGACTTCATCATCTTGAACATGAAACAAGGAATATGCTCCCTCCTTGTTCCCTTCGTTGCATTCCCTTGAGGATGAAGTTTCTTGGATTTCCTCTTCTTCGGAGGTTGAGCATCTCTCAACCTCGGAGTCCTCCTCTTGGTCTTGCTCCAAAGAGTCACCCTCTCTGGATTCTTCATGATCTTGTACAGTGGAGGGGATCTCTTCATGAAGCTTGGCCAATTTGCTCCATAGCTCCTTTGCATCTTCAAACTCTCCAATTTTGCAAAGGATGGTGCTTGGCAATAAATTGACCAAAAGCTTGGTCACTTTGTCATTGGCCTCGCACCTTTGGATTTGGTCTTGGCTCCACTTGCTCCTCTTAAGTACTTTGCCCTTTGAATTTCTTGGAGCCTTGAAGCCTTCCATTAGAGCAAACCATTGCTCTATCTCCATCATAAGAAAATTTTCGATTCTTGATTTCCAAGAATCGAAACTCGTAGAAGTGTATGGTGGAGCCACCCTTGTGTCAAATCCAAGTCCATCTTGGAATTGCATCTTGAAGTTGAGCTTGATAAAGTCTTGAACTTGAAGAATTTGCTCCAACTTCTTCACCCTCTAGCTTTTCTTGTTATGCTTGACCCTTCCGGCGATGATTCCGGTGAAGAGCGGCCTTGCTCTGATACCACTTGTTAGGACCAAAAGTAGCTAGAGGGGGGGGGGGGTGAATAGCTCGTCGCGTTCGCTCGGTGCACTTCGTTGCTGAGCGTTGCTTGTTTCTTCTTGGATGTGCAGCGGAAAATACAGGAACAAACACAAGCACGCTAACACTAGGATTTTACTTGGTATCCACCTCACAAGAGGTGACTAATCCAAGGATCCACACCAACGCACACACCCTCCACTATGAATAACACTCCTTTATGGTAACTACCAAAGGCGGAGAAGCCCTACAACACTCTCAATACAAGAAGAAGAAAGGGAAATACAAGTTAAGCAAAAGCTTACAAGATGTGCAGTAAAAACCCTAACCCTAACTTCTTCCTCTTGCAATAGATCCGCCTCTTGACTTGGAAAGCCTCCAAGAACCTTCAAGAACTGGCGATCACGTGCTTGTAGAGAGTTGTGGAGGAGGAATGAATCGAGAAGAGCTCGTGAAGAGATGCCGAAGACCACGCTGCGGCTTTAAACCCGACGCAACGGTTGGATCCCGATCGATTCGAATGTTCGAATCGATCGGAGAGGCTGGATCGATCCACGGATCGATCTAGAGCGCCTCTGTTGCAGAAGCGCGCTGGATCGATCCACGGATCAATCCATCGCTTATCGCGCAGCGATCGTCCGATCGATCGGTGATCGATCGGGACCTCTGATCGATCCACGGATCGATCCGAGTTTCATCGAAGAATGGATCGATCCACCGTCGATCCACGGACCGGATCGATCCACGGATCGATCCTTGGTTTTGCCCAAAACCAAGTCCCAAACCTCCTAACCAACATCCGTCAACCTTGACCTGTTGGTACATCATGCCTCGCATCTGGTCACTCCCTTGACCTGCCAGGACTCCCCACCAAGTGTCCGGTCAATCCCTTTGACCCACTTGGACTTTTACTCGTCGTGCCAAGTATCCGGTCACTCCATTGACCAACTTGGACTTCCACCAGATGTCTGGTCAACCTTGACCCATCTGGACTTCCTTGCTTGCCAAGTATCCAGTCAATCCTTTGACCTACTTGGACTTCCCAACACCAGATGTCCGATCATCCTTGATCCATATGGATTTCCTTCCTTGCCTGGCTTCACTCACCTGGACTTTCACCTAGCTTCACTCACTAGGGTTTTCCATCTGCCTAGCTTCACTCACTAGGACTTTCACCTGGCTTCACTCACCAGGATTTCCTTCTTCCTAGCTTCACTCACTAGGACTTTCACCTGGCTTCACTCACCAGGATTTCCTTCTGCCTAGCTTCACTCACTAGGACTTTCACCTAGCTTCACTCACTAGGGTTTTCCATCTGCCTAGCTTCACTCACTAGGACTTTCACCTGGCTTCACTCACCAGGATTTTCCATCTGCCTAGCTTCACTCACTAGGACTTTCACCTGGCTTCACTCACCAGGACTTTCACTTAGCTTCACTCACTAGGGTTTTCCATCTGCCTAGCTTCACTCACTAGGACTTTCACCTGGCTTAACTCACCAGGATTTTCCATCTACCTAGCTTCACTCACTAGGACTTTCACCTGGCTTCACTCACCAGGATTTTCACCTAGCTTCACTCACTAGGACTTTCACCTGGCTTCACTCACCAGGATTTTCACCTAGCTTCACTCACTAGGGTTTTCCATCTGCCTAACATGCCAGTTAGGACTTCCCAGTCAAGTATCCGGTCAACCTTGACCTACTTGACTCTTCTTCGATCAATATCTTATTGTCAAACATCTAAACCCAAACCAAGACTCAGCTTGGTTAACCAGGTCAACCTTGACCTGAGGGATGTTGCACCAACATATAGATGACCTCAAATATTTTTTTTGAATTAAGATAAATGTTTACATCAAGGTCAATTGGATGAATTCGAATTTGATCATGAATGTGTTAGTGTTTTAAATCAAAATGGAGTTTAGTTGAACTTGGTGGATTTAAAAAATGATGTTCAAGTGCTCAGAACGAGAGGAAATCAGTTTGTTAGGGAGCGTAAGGTTCTCGTGATTATATCCATGAATTAAAAATAATTACGGAGCTAATTTATTTTGATTTGTGAATTTTTAAACTTAAATTTAATTTTTCAAACACATTGGGGGTTGAAAAAATATATAAAGTAAAAAAAATATTTGAGGGCACATATGAAGTCAGGATAAATAGAGGAGCACACAGGAACCGGTTTCATCCAATTCGGAGGTCTCTAGGTCGGTCAACCGTGATTTTAAGAATAGGAAGGGTTTCCAACGAATGTGAAATTCGTTTTCCAACAAAACAGCAGATTCGTTGGAAACGTTTCCAACGAATCTGCCAATTCGTTGGAAATTTCCAACGAATCGCAGATTCGTTGGAAAGCATGCTATGATTTATAAACACATTTGACCGACCTAGAGATCTCGGAATCGGATGAAACAAGTTTCTATGTGCTCCTCTTGGTCTCCTGATTCTATAGATGACCTCAAATATTTTTTTTGAATTAAGATAAATTTTTACATCAAGGTCAATTGGATGAATTCGAATTTGATCATAAATATGTTAGTGTTTTAAATCAAAATGGAGTTTAGTTGAACTTGGTGGATTTAAAAAATGATGTTCGAGTGCTCAGAACGAGAGGAAATCAGTTTGTTAGGGAGCGTAAGGTTCTCATGATTATATCCATGAATTAAAAATAATTACGGAGCTAATTTATTTTGATTTGTGAATTTTTAAACTTAAATTTAATTTTTCAAACACATTGGGGGTTGAAAAAATAAAAGAAAAAATATATAAAGTAAAAAAAATATTTGAGGGCACATATGAAGTCGGGATAAATAGAGGAGCACACAGGAACCGGTTTCATCCAATTCGGAGGTCTCTAGGTCGGTCAACCTTGAATTTAAGAATAGGAAGGGTTTCCAACGAATCTGAAATTCGTTGGAAATTTCCAACAAAACGGCAGATTCGTTGGAAACGTTTCCAACGAATCTTCCAATTCGTTGGAAATTTCCAACGAATCGCAGATTCGTTGGAAAGCATGCTATGATTTAAAAACCCATTTGACCGACCTAGAGATCTCGGAATCGGATGAAACAAGTTTCTATGTGCTCCTCTTGGTCTCCTGATTCTATAGATGACCTCAAATATTTTTTTTGAATTAAGATAAATTTTTACATCAAGGTCAATTGGATGAATTCGAATTTGATCATGAATGTGTTAGTGTTTTAAATCAAAATGGAGTTTAGTTGAACTTGGTGGATTTAAAAAATGATGTTCGAGTGCTCAGAACGAGAGGAAATCAGTTTGTTAGGGAGCGTAAGGTTCTCGTGATTATATCCATGAATTAAAAATAATTACGGAGCTAATTTATTTTGATTTGTGAATTTTTAAACTTAAATTTAATTTTTCAAACACATTGGGGGTTGAAAAAATAAAAGAAAAAATATATAAAGTAAAAAAAATATTTGAGGGCACATATGAAGTCAGGATAAATAGAGGAGCACACAGGAACCGGTTTCATCCAATTCGGAGGTCTCTAGGTCGGTCAACCGTGATTTTAAGAATAGGAAGGGTTTCCAACGAATCTGAAATTCGTTGGAGATTTCCAACAAAACGGCATATTCGTTGGAAACGTTTCCAACGAATCTGCCAATTCGTTGGAAATTTCCAACGAATCGCAGATTCGTTGGAAAGCATGCTATGATTTAAAAACCCATTTGACCGTCCTAGAGATCTCGGAATCGGATGAAATAAGTTTCTATGTGCTCCTCTTGGTCTCCTGATTCTATAGATGACCTCAAATATTTTTTTTGAATTAAGATAAATTTTTACATCAAGGTCAATTGGATGAATTCGAATTTGATCATGAATGTGTTAGTGTTTTAAATCAAAATGGAGTTTAGCTGAACTTGGTGGATTTAAAAAATGATGTTCGAGTGCTCAGAACGAGAGGAAATCAGTTTGTTAGGGAGCGTAAGGTTCTCGTGATTATATCCATGAATTAAAAATAATTACGGAGCAAATTTATTTTGATTTGTGAATTTTTAAACTTAAATTTAATTTTTCAAACACATTGGGGGTTGAAAAAATAAAAGAAAAAATATATAAAGTAAAAAAAATATTTGAGGGCACATATGAAGTCAGGATAAATAGAGGAGCACACAGGAACCGGTTTCATCCAATTCGGAGGTCTCTAGGTCGGTCAACCGTGATTTTAAGAATAGGAAGGGTTTCCAACGAATCTGAAATTCGTTGGAGATTTCCAACAAAACGGCAGATTCGTTGGAAACGTTTCCAACGAATCTGCCAATTCATTGGAAATTTCCAACGAATCGCAGATTCGTTGGAAAGCATGCTATGATTTAAAAACCCATTTGACCGACCTAGAGATCTCGGAATCGGATGAAACAAGTTTCTATGTGCTCCTCTTGGTCTCCTGATTCTATAGATGACCTCAAATATTTTTTTTGAATTAAGATAAATTTTTACATCAAGGTCAATTGGATGAATTCGAATTTGATCATGAATATGTTAGTGTTTTAAATCAAAATGGAGTTTAGTTGAACTTGGTGGATTTAAAAAATGATGTTCGAGTGCTCAGAACGAGAGGAAATCAGTTTGTTAGAGAGCGTAAGGTTCTCGTGATTATATGCATGAATTAAAAATAATTACGGAGCTAATTTATTTTGATTTGTGAATTTTTAAACTTAAATTTAATTTTTCAAACACATTGGGGTTGAAAAATAAAAGAAAAAATATATAAAGTAAAAAAATATTTGAGGGCACATATGAAGTCGGGATAAATAGAGGAGCCACGAGAACCGGTTTCATCCAATTCGGAGGTCTCTAGGTGGTCAACCTTGAATTTAAGAATAGGAGATCTATGATTAAGAAATATGTTGGAAATTCAACAAAGCGGTTCCAATTCCATGACTCCACAAATCGAATCAACCGAATCGACGTTCGCGTTGGAAAGCATGCTATGATTTAAAACCCATTTGACCGACCTAGAGATCTCGAATTCGATGAAACAAGTTTCTATGTGCTCCTCTTGGTCTCCGATTCTATAGATGACCTCAAATATTTTTTTCGAATTAATATAAATTTTTACATCAAGGTCAATTGGATGAATTCGAATTTGATCATGAATATGTTAGTGTTTTAAATCAAAATGGAGTTTAGTTGAACTTGGTGGATTTAAAAAATGATGTTCGAGTGCTCAGAACGAGAGGAAATCAGTTTGTTAGGGAGCGTAAGGTTCTCGTGATTATATCCATGAATTAAAAAAAATTACGGAGCTAATTTATTTTGATTTGTGAATTTTTAAACTTAAATTTAATTTTTCAAACACATTGGGGGTTGAAAAAATAAAAGAAAAAATATATAAAGTAAAAAAAATATTTGAGGGCACATATGAAGTCGGGATAAATAGAGGAGCACACAGGAACCGGTTTCATCCAATTCGGAGGTCTCTAGGTCGGTCAACCTTGAATTTAAGAATAGGAAGAGTTTCCAATGAATCTGAAATTCGTTGGAAATTTCCAACAAAACGGCAGATTCGTTGGAAACGTTTCCAACGAATCTGCCAATTCGTTGGAAATTTCCAACGAATCGCAGATTCGTTGGAAAGCATGCTATGATTTAAAAACCCATTTGACCGACCTAGAGATCTCGGAATCGGATGAAACAAGTTTCTATGTGCTCCTCTTGGTCTCCTGATTCTATAGATGACCTCAAATATTTTTTTTGAATTAAGATAAATTTTTACATCAAGGTCAATTGGATGAATTCGAATTTGATCATGAATGTGTTAGTGTTTTAAATCAAAATGGAGTTTAGTTGAACTTGGTGGATTTAAAAAATGATGTTCGAGTGCTCAGAACGAGAGGAAATCAGTTTGTTAGGGAGCGTAAGGTTCTCGTGATTATATCCATGAATTAAAAATAATTACGGAGCTAATTTATTTTGATTTGTGAATTTTTAAACTTAAATTTAATTTTTCAAACACATTGGGGGTTGAAAAAATAAAAGAAAAAATATATAAAGTAAAAAAAATATTTGAGGGCACATATGAAGTCGGGATAAATAGAGGAGCACACAGGAACCGGTTTCATCCAATTCGGAGGTCTCTAGGTCGGTCAACCTTGAATTTAAGAATAGGAAGGGTTTCCAACGAATCTGAAATTCGTTGGAAATTTCCAACAAAACGGCAGATTCGTTGGAAACGTTTCCAACGAATCTGCCAATTCGTTGGAAATTTCCAACGAATCGCAGATTCGTTGGAAAGCATGCTATGATTTAAAAACCCATTTGACCGACCTAGAGATCTCAGAATCGGATGAAACAAGTTTCTATGTGCTCCTCTTGGTCTCCTGATTCTATAGATGACCTCAAATATTTTTTTTGAATTAAGATAAATTTTTACATCAAGGTCAATTGGATGAATTCGAATTTGATCATGAATTTGTTAGTGTTTTAAATCAAAATGGAGTTTAGCTGAACTTGGTGGATTTAAAAAATGATGTTCGAGTGCTCAGAACGAGAGGAAATCAGTTTGTTAGGGAGCGTAAGGTTCTCGTGATTATATCCATGAATTAAAAATAATTACGGAGCTAATTTATTTTGATTTGTGAATTTTTAAACTTAAATTTAATTTTTCAAACACATTGGGGGTTGAAAAAATAAAAGAAAAAATATATAAAGTAAAAAAAATATTTGAGGGCACATATGAAGTCAGGATAAATAGAGGAGCACACAGGAACCGGTTTCATCCAATTCGGAGGTCTCTAGGTCGGTCAACCGTGATTTTAAGAATAGGAAGGGTTTCCAACGAATCTGAAATTCGTTGGAGATTTCCAACAAAACGGCAGATTCGTTGGAAACGTTTCCAACGAATTTGCCAATTCTCTGGAAATTTCCAACGAATCTCCTATTCGTTGGAAAGTATGCTATAATTTAAAAACCTATTTGACCGACCTAGAGACCTCGGAATCGGAAGAAACAAGTTTCTATGTGCTCCTCTTGGTCTCCTGATTCTATAGATGACCTCAAATATTTTTTTTGAATTAAGATAAATTTTTACATCAAGGTCAATTGGATGAATTCGAATTTGATCATGAATGTGTTAGTGTTTTAAATCAAAATGGAGTTTAGTTGAACTTGGTGGATTTAAAAAATGATGTTCAAGTGCTCAGAACGAGAGGAAATCAGTTTGTTAGGGAGCGTAAGGTTCTCGTGATTATATCCATGAATTAAAAATAATTACGGAGCTAATTTATTTTGATTTATGAATTTTTAAACTTAAAATTTATTTTTCAAACACATTGGGGGTTGAAAAAATAAAAGAAAAATATATAAAGTAAAAAAAATATTTGAGGGCACATATGAAGTCAGGATAAATAGAGAAGCACACAGGAACCGGTTTCATCCAATTCGGAGATCTCTAGGTCGGTCAACCGTGATTTTAAGAATAGGAAGGGTTTCCAACGAATCTGAAATTCGTTGGAGATTTCCAATAAAACTTTAGATTCGTTGGAAACATTTCCAACGAATCTGCCAATTCGTTGGAAATCTCCAACGAATTGTTGATTCGTTGTGAATATCCAACAAATAATATTTTTGATGGAAATTTGTTGGAAGATCCCTAATTACATATCCTTACCCGACCCAATTTCTTCTCCTCACATCTTCTCTTGACCTAATTTTCCTTACGGCGGCTGCGGCATTTTTTTCACCTTCTCTGGACTGGTAAGCCACTCTCGTTCTAGCCCTTCTTTTTTCCCGTTCTCCCGGCGTCTCCTTTTTTCCCCATCTCACGGCGTCGCCTGGCGGCTCGCGGCGTCGCGTGGCCGGTCGCAGTCGCGCCTTGCCAATCGCGCCATCATCTAGCCGCGAGCGGCCACGCCTGGACGCGAGCGGCCGCTACTGGCCGCGACCGGCCGCGCCTGGCCGCCCCTGGCCGCGACCGGCCGCCCCTGGCCGCGACCGGCCGCCCCTGGCCGCGCCCGGCCGCGACCGGCCGCGCCTGGCCGCGACCGGCCGCGCCTGGCCGCGACTGGTGCCTGGTCGCGTGTGGCGGCGAATGGCAGCTCACGGCGGTCCCTGGTAGCTCAAGGTGCCGTCTAGGCCCTCGCGCTGGCGCCTGGCCTTAGCGCCGCTGCCTGGCCGCTCTCGCAGCTTCCTAGTTGCTCTCAACGGCGCTGAGGTTGGCCACTAGCAGCATCCCTGTCCACTGTCGGCATAGGATGGCTGATGGTGGCCTCACTTAGCTGTTGTTTGGCGTTGGTGATCCCGCTGGCGGCGTAGGCTGGCCACTGGCGACTGATGCTGTCCGCCAGCTGCTGATAGCATTGGGTGACCTCTGTTTGTAAACTGACAGATCATTGTTTGATGTCAACTAGTTGTTCTCAATCTTGATTGGTCGTGGGCTGTCTGTGCGTTACAGTGGCACAGCTGTCCGGGGGTCAATGCGTTGCCGTTGGGGCCAAGAATATATTTGATAATTTCTAGACTTTTTTATTTTATTGTAAATTTAATATTATTGTTTTTGCAGGTGTGGATTTGATGTGGCTGGGCGAGACTTTCGGTTTTATTTACCTTTGTTAGGTATATTTTTTTACACCTGATATTTTAATAATGATTGCATGCTTTTATTTTCCTATATTATATTTTATTTGTAGTTGTATGTGAGCTAAGTAATATTGACCATTAGTATTTGTGTTCTAGGAGTTTTTATTACTATATTTTATTTGAAACAGGCAACATGCAGAATGAAAGAAGTTGGATGTATAATAAAAATTTACCTGACCGTGGGGGTTTAACTGATGAGTTTATTACTGGGTTGAGACAGTTTTTAAATTTTGCATCTAGTAATGTTGAGTTTATGGATGGTAATTAGATACGATGTCCATGCAGAAAGTGTCATAATGGAAAATTTTTACCATCTAATAAAGTTTCAGAGCATCTTTGTAGATTTGGTTTTACTCCGAATTACTATAATTGGACATGTCATGGTGAACCATTCATATCTGATGAGGATTGTTATGGACACAACATACAAGTCTCTAGGGATCAAAGTTATTATAATCAATTAAATCCATATCAAAGAATGATATTTGATGCAGCGGCTCCGAATTTAATTCCTGAACCACATGGTGCCAGTTCTAGCTGCCCTCCAACAGTTGAGCAAATGTTTACAACATATGCATCACCATTAGAAGAGGTACAAGTGCCAGGTGTTGATGAAATTGTGAATAATGAAACATATCTTAAATTTCAGGAAGTGTTAAGTGCTGCAGATGAACCTTTATGGACTGGTTGTGACAAGCATACTAAATTATCATTCACTGCAAGACTGTTGAATATCAAGGCAGAGTCCAATTTGTCGGAAGATAATTTCAATAAGGTTGTTCAAGCTATTGAAGAGGCATTGCCCCAAGATAATATACTGCCTAATGATTTTTACAGTATGAAAAAACTTACGAAAGAATTAGGTCTTCCGGTGGAAAGAATTGACGTTTGCAGAGACGGTTGTATGCTATATTGGGGAGATGATGCAGATGCAAATGTTTGTAGATTCTATAATCAAGATAGGTACAAGATCTCTAGAAGGAGTCAACAACGACGTAAATCATACAGTCAGTTATTTTATTTGCCATTAACTCCTAGGTTACAAAGACTTTATGCATCAAAGACCACTGCTCAACACATGACTTGGCATGCAAATCATCGAACAGAGGAGGGATTAATGTGTCATCCATCAGATGCAGAGGCATGGAAAAATTTTGATAGAACATATCCTGAATTTGCGAAGGAGACTCGAAACATTCGGTTAGGTCTTTGTGCTGATGGTTTTGCTCCATTTAGTAAATCAGGAAGACAGTATTCTTGTTGGCCAGTTATATTAACTCCATATAATCTTCCGCCTGGGATGTGCATGAAAACACCGTATATGTTTTTAACATTAGTTGTGCCTGGCCCGCAAAATCCAAAGAAGTTAATAGATGTTTATATGCAACCACTGATTGCAGAGCTAAAACAACTATGGGATGAAGGGTTTCCTACATATGACGTCCATACTAATCAGATGTTTGTTATGAAGGCTGCTCTTCTTTGGACCATTAATGACTTTCCAGCTTATGGAATGCTATCTGGTTGGAGTACTGCGGGAATCTTAGGTTGCCCAATATGTATGGAGAGATCAAAGTCGATCAGATTGAAATATGGAAGAAAGCCGAGTTATTTTGATTGTCATAGGCAATTTTTACCATTAAATCATAATTTCAGAAGGAATAAAGATGAGTTCACTAGGAATAGAATTGAAAGAACACCTCCGCCATTAAGATTGACAGGTCAAGATATTTGGTATAGAGTGTGTCACTTTCCATCTGTTATTGAAGAACCACATGGTACAACATATGAATATGGAAGCACTCATAAATGGACTAAGCGGAGTATATTTTGGGATTTACCTTATTGGTATAGTAATTTAATTCATCATAATCTGGATGTAATGCATATTGAGAAAAATGTTTTTGATAATCTCATAAATACAGTGATGGATATTACCGGAAAAACAAAAGATAATTTGAATGCAAGAAAAGATATGCGACTAATTTGTAAACGACCCACTCTTGATGTGGATGAAAGTAGTAGGGGACCAAAGCCAAAGGCAATTTATACATTGAATAAAGAACAGAGACGTGTTGTTTGTGAATGGTTGAAATCATTGAGATTTCCTGATGGGTATTGTCTCTAATCTTGGGAGATGCGTCGATATGAAGGAATTCAAATTGATTGGTTTGAAAAGTCACGATTGTCATATATTTATGGAAAGACTTATTCCAATTGCTTTTAAGGAACTCTTACCAAATTTTGTATGGGGTACAATTACGGAGTTAAGCATTTTCCTTCATGATGTTTCCTCAACAGTTTTGAGATATTCACAGATGGAGAAGTTAGAAAGAGACATTCCAATTATTTTGTGTAATTTAGAAAGAATCTTTCCACCTTCATTTTTTGATTCAATGGAACATCTTTTGGTTCACTTGCCATACGAGGCTAAAGTTGGAGGACCAGTCCATTTTCGATGGATGTATCCATTTGAAAGGTATATTTTGTTTTATCTTATATACTTCGTTATTAATGCATTGTAAATTTATAACTTTTTTATATATATTCCTCTAATACAAATTGTTATATTTCAATCAGATTTTTATATCATTTGAAGAAAAAAGTAAAAAATAAGGCACATGTTGAAGCCTCTATTGTTAATGCATACATTGTGGAGGAAGTAACAACTTTTGCATCGTATTATTTTGAGCCTCACATTCAGACCAAAAGACGAAGACCTGGAAGAAATGATGAAGGTCCTATTGATCCCAATACGAACATATTCTCAATTTTTAATTATCTTGGTCGACCGAGTGGACAATGTAAGCAAAGATATTTAACTGATCAAGAATGGCGAGCAGCCCAGACATATGTTTTACTTAATTGTCCAGAAGTATCACCATATTTCGAGTTAGTATATCTTTCCTATTGTTTTTATCGTAACTTTTTGTTATTATAATTCAATTTTTTATGATAGGATTTTTCAAAACTTGTATTCTGATATGCCAACACTAGAGTTTGATCGTTTCTGCGATCAAGAATTTGCACCTTGGTTCAAATCATATGTAAGTAATTTTTACCTTGTATTCTAATTTACCGTATTGGTATAGTATATTTTAACTGAATAACATATTCATTTGAGTTTAGGTTTATGATAATCAAGCTCATCTCGAACATCAAATGTTATTTCATCTATCTTGGGGTCCAAAAGCAATGGTACGCACTTGGCCAGCATATTTTATAAATGGATATAATTTTCATACTCAAGAATATGGAAAAGGGAAGACTACAATGAATAGTGGGGTATGTGTTCAGTCATCCAATGATGGAGGTGTAAGCACTGATTTTTATGGTCTATTGGATGAAATTATAGAGATAGAATACCCTGGTCCAGAAATGCGAGTTATCTTATTTATGTGTCGTTGGTTTGATCCTATCAGAGGGATGAAGGTGCATCCATGTTATAATTTGGTTGAAATAAATCATAAAAGATTATATAAGAGATATGAACCTTTTGTTTTGGCACAACAAGCGATTCAAGTGTTTTATGCTTCATACCCTAGCTTTAAACGTGATAAAATGGATTGGTGGGCTGTTTGTAAAACTAAAGCACGGAAAAAAATAGAGGAACATTGGGAAGACATTGCATATCAACAAGAGGAGGTTGTAAATACATTTCAGACCGAGGAATATATTATTCCAACATTACGAGATCCTAGCGGAGTAGTGATAAATGTGGATGCCAGTGAATTTCATGAGGTTGATGATAATGATGAAGATGATGATGATGATGAGGAGGAGGAGGAGGAGGAGGAGGAGGAGGAGGAGGAAGAGGACGAGGACGAGGACGAGGACGACGACGACAACTTTGATTTTTAACATGTACGATAAGTTTTTTTATATTTAATTTTAATTTGTAAATTTATAAAATTCAAAGTTTAATTAATTGTCTACATAATATCTCATTGTTAAATTTATATATGTTATATTTGTGCTGTTTTTTGTTCTATAGGTCATTAGAGGTGAGACATTATCACTGCAGATTCTCGCTCTCTGGCTTTTATATTATGGATATTGTAAGTTTTTCATATTTCTTCAGCAAGCATTAAGTTTTTTATTTCTTTTATTCTAATTTTGATTTTTGGTTGACAGTTTCGACGGGCACGCCATAGACGACACCATTCAAGCATTGGCCAGATTGATTCACCGTCTGATAGGATGGTACCTACGCCCTCCCCTCAGGCAGGACCTTCTCGTGGGCAGTCGCCAGCAGAACCTTCTCATGGCCAGTCGCCGGCAGGACCCTCACGTGGACCGTCCTTGGCAGGACCTTCATGTGGCCAGTCACCGGCAGGACCTTCATGTGGCCAGTCACCGGCAGGACCTTCACATGGCCAGTCACCGGTAGGACCTTCATGTGGCCAGTCACCGGCAGGACCTTCACATGGCCAGTCACCGGCAGGACCTTCATGTGGCCAGTCACCGGCAGGACCTTCACATGGCCATTCACCTTCCCCACTTGAGTCGCCGATACCTGCCAGACACTCAACCGTTGATATTGCCGACGCTCGACTGCATATAGTCCCTCTTGGAGACTCGTAAGTATTAAAATTATTATATTTTAACTATCTTAATTATTTAACGTTGTTTATTGTAATTTTATGGTAGATTTGAAAATTCAGTAACTGTTGTTCGTGAGATTAATCAAATTGTGAATAACTTTTGGAAAGGAGACTCAATGTCATACTCAAGCACTCCAGCACCCACAAAAGAACTCTGGTGGTGCGAGTTTAAGGTATAGTTAATTTATTTTATATATAAAACAATTACGTTCATGTATAATCTATTATTTTTTTCATTTCAGCGATTATTTAGTTGGGACCCTTATTTTGAGATGGAAGTTAAAAGAATTTTCAAAAAGAAATGTGGTGATCACATTCGGCATGTATTAAACCATGCCAAAAGTACTGGAAAAAAGCCTCCCTTTATCACGACGGACAATTGGGTTAGGATCTGCAATTTTTGGCAAACTTATGAGTGCAAAGAAAGGAGTTTGCGGAATAAAATAAATCAAGCTTATAATTCTGGAGACTCACGTGCAATATATGCAGGAGGATCTATAAATATCGAGGAGCATTCACGTAGATTGGTAAATTTTCAACTCTACAATTAGATTTTTAATATATTTGTTGTTATTATATTATTTCTAATCGTATTATTTTTAGTCTAGGGATTTGGGAAAAGAGCCCGATTTTATAGACACTTTCGTCCGCACTTTTCAAAAAAAAGACAAGACTTGGAGTGGAGATAGAGCTAGAATAATTAAGGTTTGATTTAATCTTTAATCATAATTTTAACTTAGATTTTATTACTTATCTATTTGCTCTAATTAAGGTTTTAATTTTTCATAGGAGAGATATGATGAGCTATCATTATCTCAAAGAAGTTCAGGTGATGGTGATAATATTGAGGGATCTGAGCCGTCTGTTACTAATAATTTAGATTTATGGTTAGAGGCCAGTGGGGGAGTCAAAGGGGGAAGGATAATAGGTATGGGTTCTATGAGTAGAATCCATAATGTTCCTCGAAGATCTTTATGTTCTTCTACCCGACCGCAGTAACAGCACAAATTCATAGCTTAACTGAAGAGGTTGACAATTTGAAAGACATAATATCTCAAAGGGATCAGCAAATTTTAGAAATTCAAAAACAAAATTCACAAAGAGATCTAGATATGGTTGAAATGCGTAAACAGCAAGCCTTTCTTTTACAACAATTTCAACAATTTAGATCGGGTTCAAGCTATATTCCTCCTGGTATTGGTGATGATGCTAATGACGATGATGATGTCGATGATGATGCCGCCGATGATGTTGATGATGATGCATGAGTGTTTGTAATTAGAATTTTTGACTTCTTTTATTCTATCGCTTTTATAAATTCTTAATTTTTGTATTTTGATTAGTATTCTTATTTTTGTTTCAAACAGGGTTGGTAGGTGAAGATGATGGTGGTATTGATGTAAAAATATGTAAGTCTTTACCTATTTACTTTTGTGTTGGTTTATAAGATTTTCTTTTTCTTTGTTTATCTTTTGTTGTAGGTAGAAGAAGGATTTGGACTGAGAAGGATCTCCATAAGATTATCTTCAACTCTATCTTTTTCATGTTCTTGTATGATATTGGAATTTGGATACTATGACATGTTTGTTATAACTTTATTGTAGTGCTTGGTTTAGGGTGTTAGTTGTAGTTGTATATTGTTGTAGTTTGTATTGTTGGATGATGATGTGTTGTATTGTTAGTTTTATGCTCTTAGTTTAGGTTGTATATGGAACAACATGTTTTAATGGTGCATGTGTTTGGGTTTATATTATTGATGTTTGAATTTATTTTGTTGTACACTAATATGTTTGTTGATTTATGATTTATATTTGTGTTATTGTGTTTAGTGGTGAATATGTTGAATATGTTAATGTGTTTATAGTGCTGGAGATGTTGAATCTGTTTGAATCTGTTTAGTGTGTTATATATGTTGAATCTGTTTGAAAAAAATTGTAATAGGAAAAAATATTGAAATTAAATAGGGCTGGATATTTTTTTTTATTTTTGGGACAAATTTTGCAACGAATTTAGATTCGTTGGAAATATCGTATTTTATCAGAATACTGCAACGAAAAATATAAATTCGTTGGAAATTTCCAACGAATCCATATTTTCGTTGGAAATTTCCAACGAAATATAAATTCGTTGGAAGTTTCCGACGAAATATAAATTCGTTGGAAGTTTCCAACGAATCCTAAATTCGTTGGAAGTTTCCAACGAATTCTAAATTCGTTGGAAGTTTTCAACGACTATGATTTTTGTTGTAAATTTCCAACGAAAATATGGATTCGTTGGAAGTTTCCAACGAATTTAGAATTCATTGGAAACTTCCAACGACAATATGGATTCGTTGGAAATTTCCAACGAATTTATATTTCGTTGGTGATTTCCAACGAATATGAATTTCGTTGGAAATTTCCAACGAATATGAATTTCGTTGGAAATTTCCAACGAATATAAATTTCGTTGGATATTTCCAACGAAAATATGGATTCGTTGGAAATTTCCAACGAAATTGTATTATCGTTGGCAATTGCCAACGATAATACATTTTCGTTGGTAATATTACATTTTTAAACTTTTCCAACAAATAATTATTCGTCGCAAATCTGTTTGTAACGAATATGTTTTTTAGTTGCTAATTTGCAACAAATTTAGGGTTCGTTGGAGATTTTTTCTGCTGACATTTCCAACGAATATTTATTTTCGTTGCAGTTTTCCAACGAATTTTGCAACGAATTTTAATTTTGTCGCAAAGTTTCTAACGAATTTTGCAACGAATATGATTTTCGTTGCAAAATTTCCAACGAAATATTAATTTTTCGTCGCAAAGTTTTGGGACGGCAGATTTCCAACGAATTTTTTTTGTTGCATTTTTCGTCCCAAATCCAATTTCCAACGAATTTTTTTCTAAAATTTGTTGCAAATTTTGTCCCTAAGTGACAGTTTTTTTGTAGTGCTTGCATCCCTTGGAGCTTGGTTGGTATTGTTCTTCATCCTTGGTGAAGCTTTTGCTTTGGCCGAACCTAGCAAGGAGGAGAAGAAGGTGCTTAGGTGGTTTCTCATCTTGGAAGATCGTTGCCCACACAACGTCCGAGGTTAGAAGAGGAATATGGTAGAAGATCAAGAGGTCTTTCTAAAAGGTATAACTAGTAATTTTTCCTTTCCGCATCATACTAGTTATTTTTGGAAATAATACCAAATACAAGAGACTTATGATTCTAGTATTTCGAATTTATTTTCAATGTAGTGTTCTTATGTTTTCTTCTTTTCCTTGTGATTTGATTGTTCCTTTCGGTTAACCTAAAGTTATTTTAGGAAATTAAATACTAGCTTTCCTTAAATGATTTTGTCTAGTCAGTGGTGGTTGTTCCCATATCCAAGAAGGTCATGTGCCTCGCCACGTCAGTACTGGGAACCAATTATGGAAATTAATATTTAATGGAATTAATAACTTAGGTGATTTGGATCAAACGTGTTAAGTTCCACAGGAGATCCAAGTCTAAACCTAAAAGAACAAATAGATTAAGTTTTGGATCAAACGTGTTAAGTTCCGCAGGCGATCCAAAATTTAATTTAAAAGAACACATGGTAGCTAAGAAAAGGTTCAGACCTTTGTACAAAATTTTTGTACAGTGGAACCTCTAGGTTTTCCGAGTAGCAACCAACACCATGCTTATGGGAGGCGCCCTCCATGCTTATGGGAGACGCCTTCAAGCTGAAGATAGAGTTTCCATACCTTATAAAAAGGGCCCTGGAGCTAGGAAATTAATCATCAACTCTTGTACTCAATTCCTAACAACGATTAAGCTTTCATAGTGTGTAAAAGGCTTCTCCACCTTCATAGAAGGAGATTCTTACTGAGCTCTTGCAACCGCCTTGGATTAACAACCACCTAGGTTGTAACTAAGTCAAACCCTAAGTCTTCTTAAGTTCTATTGTTTTCTTTTATTTATTTCTATTGTACTTTAAGAGTTGAAAGATCAAGGAAGGTATCTTTTTCTATTTCAGACAATTCACCCCTCCCCTCTTGCCGGTCCGTTGCACCAACAAGTGGTATTAGAGTCCAATAGTCTCAGAAGGACTAACCACCGTCTGAAGTAACAAAGATCAAAATGATGGCCGGTGCAAATATTCACCCCCAAAATTTGACGGAGACTTCGCTACATGGAAACGTCGAATGGAGGTATTTTTTAAAACGGATTTTGATATTCTATTAATAATGAAATACAGTTTTGTAGCACATACGGATCAGAAAGGAGCCGAGAAAGAAAAATATCAGTGGACGAAGAAAGAGCAAGCCGATTTCGTGGCGAATAGGAAAGCAGAATGCCATTTGCTCAGCGTCCTTCCGCCCTAGGAGGTCAACCGAATCGACAACTACATCTCCACCAAAGATCTCTGGGAGAAGTTCCTGGAGCTCCACGAAGGTACTTCAGAAATGATGTTAGCAAAGTGGGACATCCTTCGAACTTAGCTAACAAATCTCTAGATGAACAATGGAGAAAAGGTAGTGTAACTCCAAGCACGAATCAAGGAGTTGATAACTCAGCTAAACAATCTCGGAGAATCGGTAACAAACCAAGATTCGATCCGGTATGCGTTCAACGCCTTCCTAAGAACTTCAGAATGGGCGTCCTTAGTAGATGCATACTACATCTCTAAGGACTTTGAGGTAAGTATGCTAGAAAATCTATTTTCTACCTTCGAACTTCATGAATCTCGAATTACAGATTCAAAAGACATAGAAAAGACAAACCTCAACGTTGCCCTAAAGGCAAGGATAACAGATCAAGAGTTTGAGACATCCATCGATGAAGAAGAAACGACTCTACTGGTAAAAATGTTCAATAAATTTCTTAAGTCTAATAAGTTTAAATTGCAGTCAAGAAGGCATTATCGAAACAAAAGAACTATCTGATGCTACAACTGTAACAAAGAAGGGCACATCAAGGATGACTGCCCAAAATTGAAGGAAAAGAACAACTACAAAAAACCAACTTCCTCCAAATACAAAACCATGAAGGCCACTTGGGATGATTCTTCATCCTCTGATTCCGAGGTAGCAGCCTTCTTGGGACTAGCGCTAATGGCTAACCATCAAGAAGAAAATGAGACCAGCTCAGAGATGAGCATAGATGAAGGGGGAGGATCAGAAGAAGAAAGCTACGATAAAGGGGGAGGATCATAAATTGAGGTAAGTGAGGTACGTGCTCTAACCCCCAAACAGTCTTTTCATTTTATCAAAGTTCTTACAAGAGACTTAGTGAAATCATAAAAATAGATTGCTGAGTTAAACATAATATTAGATAACCTGAAATTAGGGAATGAAAAATTAAAATTGTAAGTTGAAAATTCGAAATCAGATACATGTTGTCAAAAACCAAATATTTTTCAAAAGTCTAACCTTAAGATTTATGGAAAATTAAATTGGTACATTAAAAAACATCAAGGACAACTTAGAAGAATATCTAAAGGATATGTACCCCCTAGATATTTAATTAATCTAGTATAAAGGAACCTCTATTGAGTTTCAAAATTCTATCTAGATTAAAACCTTCTGTTAATTTTCATAAGAAAGTAAATGTTTTAATTCCTTAAAAGGTTTTGTCTAGAAGTGGTTGATGATTCAATAACCAAGAAAGCCTAGTGCCTCACCACAGCCTGGAAGCCGATTATCGAATTAAATGTTTAATTGACAAACTGACAAACAATTAAGATAATGCTTTTAAATTCTTATCAACTATTTAAGTGTTTCAAGGTTTTTTTGGAAATTTATAACTTGGAAATTGTTTCAAATTTTGTTTAACTTGGAAATTGAAAATTTTGAAAATTTACAACTTGAAATTTTTTTCTTTCTCGAATTTTTTTAATCTATACCTTTTTTTTATGTGTACCCTATTTTTTGATGTGATCAAAGGGGGAGAGATAAGTACAAGTTTAGGGGGAGTTAGAATATTTTGTCAAATTATTTTATTTTATTAGTATTACAATTTATTTTTTGCAAACTTTATGCTTGAAATGATGTTAGTTCTGTAATTTCTTTAAAATTACTTGTTTGTTTTACCCTAACTTGAACTAAGGTTGATGCACATCTAAAAGGGGGAGATTGTTGGACCTCGTGGCTATTTTAATGTGATCAACCAAGTTAGCTTGGGTCATATTTTGTTTTAATCCCTGTGTCTAAGTGTGCTAGAGCTTAGGAACGTAGAAAGTCGAGCGGAGGACGTAGTTGGCGAGAAGGACAGTACGGGAAGGGAGCTAACGGGCTCGGTGCGTCCGAGGGACAAAAGATGTGTGGAAGAGTACACCAGTGGATGAGAAGAATGTATGTGATGTTCGAATGAGGAGAAGCCTGCTCGAGGAGAAGACCGAAAATTGGGTTCGGGGTGAGCCCTATTTCGGTTGGCCGCAATCACCTAAGTGATCGGAGCTTTGGAAGAAGAAAAGGAGTGAAAAGAAGCTAGAGCTATTTATACGCTGCAGCATTGAGGGTGCCCTCCACATTGAGGGTGCCCTTCACATTGAGGGCGCCCTCCATGGCGTTGAGGGCACCCTCAACCCAGTCAAAGTGACTATTTCGCATTTGGATAAAATTTTATCCAAATTCCACGCTGGAGGCACCCTCCATACTTATGGAAGATGCCCTCAAGCCGAAGATGGAGTTTCCAGACCCTATAAAAATGGCCCTAGAGCTAGGAAATTAATTATTAACTCTTGTACTCAATTCCTAGCAATGATTAAGCTTTCATAGTGTATAAAAGGCTTGTCCACCTTCAGAGAAAGAGATTCTTACTGAGCTCTTGTTGTTGGTCCCTTTGGAGGCCGACAAGAGGGAAGGGGTGAATTGCCCTGCACAAAATCAAAAGCAAACCCTTCTTGGACTTCTTAAACTAACACTTGCATAAATAGATAAGAGAAATAAACTAAAAAAAAGAGGCACAAGATTTTACTTGGTTATAATCGGGGAGGTTGTTAATCCAAGGAGAATGAAGCACATTAGATATCTCCTTTCAGGCGGAGAAGTCTCTTACAACATTCAAGCACAGAAAAATAAGAAGCTAAACTAACAATGAAAGCATATAAGTGTTGTAATCAGAATTGCTTGTCTTGTTAAGCTTCTTGGACCAAGGCTATATATAGCCTTAATCGGGACGCCTGGAAGGGTTCGAGGTGCCTGAGAGGGGATAAAACTTTATCCCTTCTCTCATAGATCATGTTTGACCGTGATCTGGATAATATCCAGGTCCGGGCACTCGGAAGGGTTCCAGGCGCCTGTACCAAGAAAGTCAATAGTGTTGACTTTTTTTGTCCGGGCCCTCTGCTCCGGTTCAGCTCACCTTGGTCTGGGTCTTCCACTCTGGCTCCGCTCGCTTGGGTGATCTTGGCCATCTGGAATAGGGCTCACCCAAACCCAACTTCCGACCTTCTCGAGTAGGCTTCCACTCTGGCTTCGCATCCCTCAGAATTGTCGCGTGCTTCCTTCTCGTCCGCCAATGTACTCATCCGTAGCTCTTCGTCCCTCGGACGCACCGAGCCCGTCGGCTCTCTCCCGTGCTGACCTTCTTGCTAGCTGCGTCTCTTGCTCCCCAAGCAATCTTCTGCTCCGACTTCTCGTCCCTCGAAAACACCGCACGCTTCCTTCTCGTCCGTCGGTGTACTCTTTCGTGGCATCTCGTCCCTCGGATGCACCGAGCCCGTCGGCTCTCTCTCGTGCCATCCTTCTCGCTATCCGCGTCTTCCGCTCGACTTCCTGTGCTCCTAAGCTCCTGCACACTTAGATACAAGGTTAAACCACCACAGGACCTGACTTGTTTGATCACATCAAAACAATCTTGGGGTTCCAATAATCTCCCCCTTTTTGATGCGAACAACCCAAGTTAAGCTAGGCTTAACCAACATAAATTAAGAGTAATAAAATTTTGCATGAAAGTGCAAAAAGAAAATTTTTTTAAAGCTTCCTCCCCCTTGACTTAATATCCCCTTCTCCCCCTTTGATCACATAAAAAATGGGATTCCTTAAAACGTCTAAGGGTACATTTTCAAGACAAATAAGAGAATTTAAACTTTGAATTTATCAAGTTAAAATGATTTGAAAAAAAATTGTTAATCTTAAACACGAGTTTTAAAAAAATGATAGTGAAAGCCTTAAGTCAATTTTGAAATCTTGAAATATTTTCTGAAAAATAAAACATGTATTTTGACAGAAGAAAATACCTTTTCAAGATTTAAACAAATTGTATAGAGATAAGCCTTTAAAGCAATTGAATAAAATCAAATGAATTTTTTTTGTAAAAAAATTACGAAAAGAATAATGCTAGCATACTCTTAAAAACAAGAAAATTTTAAGTTATTGCCAATTCTTTTCATTGTAATACTTAAATTTTTATTTTAATTTATCATAATTTCTCAAATTTAAAGTAGAGAATTTTGAACATACAGAAAATTTTAAACTCTGTATTTGTTCTTCTAACATGTTATTTTCTATTTTTAGTTTGTCAAAATCCTTTAATCGACAAACTGTTGCTTGAGTTTCTTTTAACTCACTATTCTTTGTTAATAGCTTTTTAGTTTCTAATTTGCAAAAATCTTTCAAGAATATGATTTCTAATTTGCAAAAATCTTTCAACAATATAACTTTTACTTTGCAAAAATCTTTCGACAATGTTTTGATTGAATTAATCAATTGGCCAGGAGGTGGAGACCATACCTGACTTACTTTGTCAGCTGTTAATTCTCCCCCTGTTGAGTTGTTTTCTTTCGAAGACTCTCCCCCTTCATCATGCTCATCTAAAATGAGCTTTTTGTGTTCTCATGATGGAATTCGACTGTTAGGGTTGTTCCGGCAATTTTCTCGATCTCGGACTCTTTTGACGGTGACTTGGGGTCCAGCGAGGAGTTGGATTCAACTTTAACTAGTTTTTCATAGAGCTTCAAGAACTTTTCCCAAAGTTCTTTTGCACTTTTGTATTTTTCGACTCTGTCGAGATCCTTGTCAGGTAATACGCTCAAAAGGTTGGACTCAGCCTTACCATTTTCCATAACATCGTTGCGTTGCTCGTTAGTCCATTGATGTTCCTCAAGTTCTTCTCCTTCTTTGCTTTTGGGCACTTCAAAACCATATTTCATTGTTAGACACATATTAAAGTCAGTTTTAAAATAAACCTGCATTCATCGCTTCCAAAACGTGAACTCCCACTCGAACATTGGTGAGCAGATGTTAGCTCTGACCATCTTGTTGCTTCGGTCGACGGTTAGTCCTCCTGAGGTGTCCTTGCTCTGATACCATTTGTTGGTCCCTTTAAAGGCCGACAAGAGGGGAGGGGTGAATTGCCCTGCATAAAATCAAAAGCAAACCTTTCTCGGACTTCTTAAACTAACACTTGCATAAATAAATAAGAGCAATAAACTAAAAGAAGGGGTGAATGTAACTTGAGTTTCACTTTTTGTAATGTACAAAATGAGACGGTGGAAGGTTCACTCGAGATGGGGTTACGAGGAGGGTGCGAGCAACACAAGGTGGTCAAAGGAAGGAGCTTGAGAAGCTGTTGACCTTAGGTTGATCATCCGATCTTCTCATTAGCTTGAGAAGATCGTAGTAGGGCCATGACTAATCACAAAAATTAATTAATTGCTTGTGTGTGTGTATGTGATGCATGCTAGATTAGATTAGATCTAAGTCGCACACATGATGCACCTCCATGATTAGATTAGATCTAAATCGAGTATATGATACACATCGTCGATTAGATTAGATCTCAATCGCGTCAACTCAAAATGCCTACCATGTCGTGATACCTATCACTACCTCGATAACATGTAGTTGTTTAATCTACCAAAGCAGAGCAACACATATTATCTTGGTAAGGTACGGAGGGACAATCTTGGTCCCGCCTATCAATGCATGGGTGAGTAAAAACTCAATTAGATTGAGTACAACTAGTTAAATCAAGTTTAACTGTAGGCATTTATCCAATAGTTGGAAGATAGGACAAAATCACGTTTATATTAACTCTTGGGCGAATTAGCCAAAGCTAACTCGAGTTTTAATATAAATACGGATCTTGATCCTATAAACAAGAGTTGCATAGAGATGTAATTGGTAATTAGTTATCTACCGATCATACTAAGTCTTGGACGATTTAGTCAAATCTAACTCAGGGCATAGTATGATGTGGATCTTGTCCCACATGAATTCTATAATTCAGTGCGAGCATCATTTAATTAAAGGCCTAATTAGATGATTAATAGAATATGATATTTATTTTTCTATTGTAGATAACCATGACGTCAAATACGAACTCTTTCTCCCTGCGTTCCGTCCTTGAGAATGACAAGCTCAACGGAGCTAATTTCCTGGACTGGTACAGGAACCTGAGAATCGTTCTTATACAGGAATGAAAACTGTACGTCCTGGAGCAGCCCATTCCTGAGGCACCTCCTGTCACTGCCACGCGAGCTGATCGTGATGCTTACAAGAAGCATCAAGATGACGCATTAGATGTGTCATGTCTTATGTTCGCAACCATAAACTCTGAGCTTCAGAAGCAACACGAGTTGATGGGCGCTTATGATATGGTTGAACATCTTCGTCAACTATATCAAGGACAAGCGAGACACGAGAAATTCGAGATCTCTAAGGCACTGTTTCAGTGCAAGATGCAAGATGGGACTCTCGTAGGCCCATATGTACTCAAAATGATTGGGTACATAGAAAACCTAGAGAGGTTGGCATTCCCGCTTGGCCAAGAGCTGGCCACTGACCTGATCTTGCAATCCTTGCCAAATAGCTATAGTCAATTCGTTCTAAATTATAACATGAACAAAATTGACAAGCCACTGCCCGAGCTGCTTAGCATGTTAAGAACTGCTGAGCTCAACCTTAAGAAGGTTAAGCTCAACTCTATTCTGATGGTTCAGAAACACAAGGGCAAGGGCAAGCCCAAAGGTAAGGGAAAGTCCCAAGCCAAGGGCAAAGGCAAAGCACTGAAACCCAAAGGAGGGGTCGCCAAGGATGCTACCTGCTTCCACTACGGTCAGACCAGACACTGGAAGAGGAACTGCAAAATCTACCTGGAAGATCTTAAGAAGAAGAGAAGTGAGACTTCTACTTCAGGTATATATGTTATAGAAGTCAATCTATCTATTTCTTCATCATGGATATTAGATACCGGATGTGCTTCTCACATTTGTACTAATGTGCAAGCACTGAGAAATAGCAGGACATTGACGAAGGGCGAGGTGGACCTACGCGTAGGCAATGGAGCACGGGTTGCTGCTGTTACTGTAGGAACTTATCATCTATCTCTACCTTCTGGGCTTGTATTAGAATTAGATGAATATTGTTATGTGCATGCTTTAACTAAGAACATAATTTCAATTTCTTGTTTGGACAAGAAATATTTTATATTTATAATAAAGAACAAATATTGTTCAGTTTATTTAAATGATATGTTCTATTGTAGTGCACCTCTGATGAACAGACTATATATTCTAGACCTTGAGAACCCTATCTATAACATAAGTACCAAGAGGTTCAAGTCAAATGACATGAACCAAACCTATCTCTGGCACTGTCGCTTAGGTCATATAAATGACAAACGCTTATCCCAGCTCCATAAAAATGGTTTGCTGGACTCATTTGATTTTGAATCATATGAGACATGTGAGTCATGCCTTCTTGGCAAGATGACCAAGACTCCCTTTAGTGGACACAGTGAGAGAGCGACTGACTTGTTAGGTCTTATACATAGTGATGTATGTGGCCCTTTCAGTGTCACTACTAGAGGTGGTTATAGGTACTTCATTACATTTACTGATGACTTCAGTAGATATGGTTATGTGTACCTGATGACACAAAAGTCAGAATCCTTTGAAAAGTTCAAAGAATTCAAGAATGAAGTACAAAACCAGCTTTGCAAGAGTATTAAGATACTTCGATCAGATCGAGGTGGTGAATACCTTAGCCATGAGTTTCGTGACTATTTAGCTGAGTGTGGGATTCTATCTCAACTCACTCCTCCTGGAACACCACAGTGGAATAGTGTATCCGAAAGGAGGAATCATACCTTATTAGATATGGTACGGTCTATGATGAGTCACACAGATCTTCCTATGTATCTTTGGGGCTATGCTCTAGACACAACAACCTTCATTCTCAACCGAGTTCCATCTAAGGCTGTAATAAAGATACCATATAGGATATGGACTGGGAGAGATGCCCAGGTGTCTTTTATGAGGATTTGGGATTGTGAGGCTTACGTTTAACGTCAAGTCTCAGACAAATTGGGACCCAAATCCGATAAGTGCTATTTCAATGGATATCCCAAGGAAACGAAGGGATATTACATCTACATTCCTAGTCAACACAAGGTAGTTGTGGCTAAAACTGGGGTATTTCTAGAAAGGGACTTTGTTTCTAGAAAAATTAGTGGGAGTACGTTCGATCTTGAAGAAGTTCAAAATGTGGACCATAGCACTAAAGCCTCGATGGAAGTTGAACTGGAACAACAAAGTGTTGTGGATGATGTTGTTCCACAAGGAGTTGAGGAACCACAACCAGTTCAAGTAGACCTACCTCTTCGCAGGTCTGATAGGGTACGTCGTCAGCCTGAGAGATATTCATTTCTCTTGTCTGACCATGATGACATTGTACTCATTGAGGATGAGCCTACCTCCTATCAGGAAGCTGTGATGATACCAGATTCCGAGAAATGGCTAGAGGCCATGAGATCCGAGATGGAATCCATGTACACTAACCAAGTATGGACTTTGGTTGATCCACCTGAACGGGTCAAACCCATTGGGTGTAAGTGGGTCTTTAAGAGAAAGGCTTACATGGATGGACTTATTTATAAGGGTCGCTTGGTAGCTAAGGTTTCAAGCAAATTCATAGTATTGACTATGATGAAACCTTTTCTCCAGTAGCGATGTTTAAGTCCATTCGGAGCATGCTTGCTATTGCAGCATACCACGATTATGAGATCTGGCAGATGGATGTCAAAACCACGTTTCTGAATGGAAACCTGCTCAAGGATGTGTATATGACACAACTTGAGGGTTTTGTAGATCCACAACATACTGGCAGAGTATGCAAGCTGCATAGGTCCATTTATGGACTAAAGCAAGCTTCTCGGAGCTGGAATCTTCGATTCGATGATGCAATCAAATAGTTTGGTTTCATCAAGAATGAAGATGAACCTTGTGTCTACAAGAAGGTTGTAGGGAACACAGTTGTCTTCCTTATATTGTATGTGGATGACATACTACTCATTGGGAAAGACATCCATTTACTGCAGTCTGTCAAGACGTGGCTAGGGACTTGTTTCTCAATGAAGGACTTAGGTGAAGCATCCCGCATTCTAGGTATACAGATCTATAGAGATAGATCTAAGAGATTGCTTGGCCTAAGTCATAGTACATACATTGACAAGGTATTACTTCAGTTTACCATGCAGAACTCCAAGAAGGGATTTCTGCCGATGTCACATGGTATGAGTCTTTCGAAGACTCAAGGTCCCTCTTCTAGAGAGGAGAGAGACCGCATGGATCAGATCCCTTATGCTTCAGCCATAGGATCTATCATGTATGTCATGCTATGTACTCGTCCTGATGTCTTGTATGCTTTGAGCATGACGAGCAGATACCAGTCAGATCCAGGTGAAAGTCACTGGATAACAGTCAAGAATATTCTTAAGTACTTAAGAAGGACTAAAGAATATTTCTTGATATATGGAGGTGATGACGAGCTAGCTGTAAAGGGTTACAGTGATGCTAGCTTCCAAACTGATCAGGATGATTATCGATCGCAGTCAGGGTTCGTGTTTTGCATAAATGGTGGTGCTGTGAGCTGGAAGAGTTCGAAGCAGTACACAGTTGTTGATTCTACAACAGAGGCCGAGTATATTGTTGCATCAGAAGCAGCAAAGGAGGCAGTTTGGATCCACAAGTTCATTACTGAGCTTGGGGTGGTTCCTAGCATAGCTGATCCCATAGAGCTCTATTGTGACAACAATGGAGCAATAGCACAGGCCAAGGAATCTCGCTCACACCAGCGAACCAAACACATACTACGACGCTTCCATCTCATTCGAGAGATCATCGATAGAGGAGATGTGAAGATTTGCAGAGTACCCACTGAGGCTAACATCGCAGATCCCTTGACCAAGGCTTTGGTACAGAGAAAACATGAAGGTCACACTAGGTCATTGGGCCTTAGAGCCTATACTGATTGACACTAGTGCTAGTGGGAGATTGTTAGTTAGAGCCCTAGAGCCAATCATTTGATAATTGTTGTATGGACTCGTTGTATCATATTCTTATATATATATAAATGCATTTGTTTATGGTTATTATGTTTACTTGTATTGGTGCCAAATAACTAAGTATAATAGCGTCCTTGAGTAGAAGGTTCTTACCTATATCAATCGGTTAATTGAATCAATAGTGAGATGATATAGGGAACACTACTCTTAATCATTCCTAGTCAAGTATTAGCATTCAAGGACAATGTTAATGCGACGAGACTAGCATGTAGGTCAACTCGATGACTTGATCTCACAAGTCATGGATATGGAGATATCAAGTTGACACATGGGTATGTATTGGAGAATGTATACTGAATAACCCGCCATGAGAAAGTATCATGGATCGTTATATGAGTGTCATATACATTCTCATGTGGCTATTAGTATGACTATTAGTCCTTGGACCTGAAGTCACCATGGTTCCCTACATAAGGAGTTACATACTTTGGCTTTGTCAAACGTCACCCGTAACTGGGTGGACTATAAAGGTGATTACTGGGTATGTAACAAATTATGCGGAGGGATGTGAGTGATGTAGATGGGATCTATCTCTCCTATATGACGGGAGTGACATCGATATTCTTGATAGAGTGAGACCACTAAGTGCATGGTCATGCCCAAATGAGTCAATATGAGATGTTAAGCTCATTTGATTGAGTGAGTCTACTTGGGATTCAAGATTTAGATTGATTAGAGGATGACACGGTCTATGCCTCACATTGATCAATCTAGATGTCAAGGATAGACGAACACTTGTCATATATTGTGAGGGGTCACAATTAGTAGTCATAAGGTAATGTTGGATCTCAACATTCTTGTAACTTGGGTAGTAATGATGTGTTGCTAGATATCGCTCATTACTTATGCTTCTAAAAGGGTTTAGGAGCATTGCCAATGTTACAAGAACCTATATGGTCACACACAAAGGGAAAATTAGATGAAGATTAGGTTCATTTGATGAACCTAAAGAATTAAGTCCATGTGATGAACCAAATTGGATTAAGAGTAATCCAAATTAGGCTAATTGAGTTGGACTCAATTTGGTTCATGTGTTAGATGAGTCTAATTTGGACTTAGACTCATTGAGTCAATTTAATTCAATGAATAGAGATTCATTAAATTAAAATTGACTTGAACCAATGGTTAGATTTGATCAACCATGGGAGAGAAGTAGTCAAGTTTGACTTGACTTGAGAGGAAGATGAAGGGTCAAGTTTGACTTGACCATTTTCCACCTCAATTGTGAGTTGGCATTAAGTGAGCTAATAATGATGTGCCACATCATCAAGGCTAGCACATGTGTGTGCCACCTCATGAGGGAGACCAAGAGTTGTGACTCTTGGTATCCCATGGAGGTTTAAAAGGCTTTGAAGTGGCCGACCACTTTATGGTTGTGTGTGAGTTTCATTTTGATTTTATAACTCTCATCTTCTTTCTCAAGCTCTCTTCTCTCCCTCTCCTCCACCTTGGCCGAACCTTTCAAAGGTGCTAGCACACCTTTTGTTTGGTTTCTCCATCTCTTGCTTGTGTGGATACACATAGAGGAGTATCTACTTTGATACTCTTGAGATCCGGCGAACCTTAGACGAGCGGGATTAGCGAAGGGCATTACATCAAGGGTAAAGCTCTTCTCCTTTGTAGATCTAGTTTTGATCTAGGCTAGAAACTCGTACTTGAAGTTTTACCTAAATTTTATTTCTTCGCACGGATCCGGTGGGGAGGTTTCAGGGTTTTCGCAATGCAAAAAGTGATTTTTACAGTCCGAAAAACCCAACAAGGAAGTAGAGTCTTAAGCGGCGAGCCATGAGAACCAACCTATAAACCAACTACTCGAGGGTCATGTATCGAGACTTGGCCCCTTTTAATAGGTGGTTGAAGCAGTACACTGGCCGTTGTACATCATCCTGTTCTTTCACTAACACTGCCTCCACAGCCTCAGGGGTAGCTAACAGATATACCAGAGCGGTTCCCCAGCAATAGGTTTAAACAGTGAGGGTAGGGTCTCCGGGTGCTGCTTTAGTTCCTTGAAATCTTTGTTGCATTCTTCGTCCCACTTAAACTTGGCAGCTCTTCGGAGAACCTTAAAGAAGGGGAACGCTTGATCTGCTGATCGGGATATGAACCTAAAGAGTGCCGTGATTATGTCCACCAGCTTCTGGGCTTCTTTCAGATTCTGAGGCGCCTACATTTCTCGGAGTGCTTGAACCTTCTCTGGGTTGGCTTTAATCTCTCGCTTGTTAACGAGGTATCCTAGGGATTTTTCCCCTCGATCTTCAAATAGGCACTTCAATGGATTTAACTTTAGCTCATATTGCCACAGCGTGTCCTAGGTCTCCTCTATGTCAGAAATCAAGTTTATTGCCACGGTGTATTTGATGAGGATGTCATCCACGTAGACCTCTACATTCCGCCTTATTCGCTCTGAAAAGATCTTATCTATCATCCTCTGATAAGTAGCCCCTGCATTCCGTAACTCGAACAGCATGACCGTATAACAGAAAGTATCGTCGGATGTTATGAAGCTAACTTTCTCCTGGTCTTCCTGAGCTAAAGGAATTTAGTGGTATTCTTGGTAAGCATCAAGCATGTTGATTCTTTCGCAGCCTGAAGTTAAATCCACCATCTGATCGATCCTTGGCAATAGATAACATTCTTTAAGGCTGGCCCCGTTGAGGTCCCAAAAGTCGATGCAGACCCTCCACTTATTGTTAGGTTTGGACACCAAGACCATGTTAGAGAGTCAGGGCAGAAATTGTACTTCTCTAACGTATCCTGCTTTCAAGAGCTGATCAACTTCAACTCGGATGATCTTATTTTGTTCGACCGAGAAGTTTTGCTTCTTCTGCTTGACCGGCTGGGAATCAGGCAGGAGGTGCAGCTTGTGCTCAGCTACCTCGAGCTTGGCTCCCGGTAGCTCCTCAGGGGACCAGGCGAAGATGTCCCTGTTGCGCTTTAGACATTCGACCAGATTCGTCTTAATCTCGATAGGCAGGTCGCTTGATATGCGAGTGACACTCTCTAGATGACCAGGGTAGAGATGGACCTCCTCCCAAGGAATAGGTTCTTCGGCTATAGGCAGAGGCTCCTTTTAGATGACGTGGATTCCTCCATCCTGGGTTCTTTGAGCCTTGTAGGCCTCGACTTTCACCATGTAATATAACACCTGGGAGAGACCAATTGTTTGCCTTTGACTTCCCGGATCTAGTCTCCCACAGGGAATTTAATCTTCTGATGAAAGGTGGAGACTGCCGCTCGAAACTTGTGCAGTACGGGTCTTCCTAGGATGACATTGTAGGAGGATGGAGAATCCACTACGATGAAAGTGCTCCTCCACGTCCTCACTAATGGTTCACTATCCAAAGATATGACTAACTTAATTTGACGTATTGGTCGGGAAGTAGATACAGGTTGGTGCTCACTAGTGTCGATCTGCATGCCTTCGAATGCATTCTTGAACAACACATTGAAAGAATTTCCCGTGTCAACAAAAACTCTAGTCATGCGACTGTTGGTGATGACAACTTTGATTATGAGGGCATCATCATGAGGAAGCTCCACTTCATCCAGGTCTTGCAACTTGAAGCTGATTACGGGCCCTGCAGCTTATTCCCGGTTGCACCCCACCGCATGTATCTCCAAGCGGCGCTCATGGGACTTTCGAGCTCTGGTGGAGTCTCCATCAGTGGATCCTCCGGAGATCATGTCGATCTCCCTAATGGCGGCATTTCCCCAGTTCTCTTCCTTAGGGGATTCCATTTGCTCCTTGTCCCGGCCTGACAACTAAGTTCCCTAACCTCTGCTCTCGGGCAGGGGTTTACTTGATTGCCTTACTACAATAGGTTGGCTGGTCAGCAACTTCTGAAGCTTGGGCGCGATCTCGGGCGGAGGCAGACCCAGTTCAATTGCCCGCCGAGAATCTCGGGTGAACTGGACTCAATCTCCTATGGAATAGGTGTGGGACCTATGGTAGGTACAATAACAGGCCCCCCACTGACCAGGTCTGGGGGTTTAAACAGCTTCAACTCGTTGCGCCACCCTGGATTCCTGACTATGTAGAAATCCTTGTCGGGCATCCTTGGAGTGGGGAAAGGGTCGAGCTAGAGGTTGGGGCGGTCTTCTCTTCGACTTGTTGGAAGGAGCAGGTGCCTTGTCTACTTTCCGTCGAGCCGCCTGGGCTTCCTCTATATTAATGTAGTTGGCTGCCTTCCCCAGCATCTCATCAGAATTCTTCACAGACTCTCAAATGAGGGCTTGAAAGAACTCTCCTTTCACCAGACCGTGGGAGAAGGCGCTCATCAAAATCTCTGAGGTAACGGACGGGACATCTTGGACTACCTGGTTGAAGCGTTTTATGTAACTTCTCAAGGGTTCTGCAGATCCTTGCTTAAAGGAGAAGAGACAATGATCTGTCTTATGATATTTCCTGCTACTAGTGAAATGACGCAAGAAAGTGTTCTTAAAGTCCTAAAAGCAGGTTATAAATCCGACAGGCAACCTATCAAACCACCTTTGTACCGAGCAGGATAGGGTATTTAAGAATACCCGACACTTAATGGCATTGTTGTACTGATGTAACAGCACAGCTTTCCAAAATTTGCAAAGGTGATCTTCTGGATCCCTGCTACCATCATACTTCCCGATGGCTGGGGGTTTATACCCCATTGATATTTTTTCCTAAAGCACCCTCAAGGAGAAAGGTACTTGCAACTCCTCGGGCAACTCCCTCAGCTCCTCCCTGACAACTATGACCTTCCCCTTCTTCGATTCTCTGGGCGGGAAACTCTCGGCCGTCGAGGCCTAGTGCTGCTTTTTCTTATTGTTATAATAGTCCGAGCAGGGGTCGCGATAGAAATCTTGGGGGAAATCCTCAGGCTGCTTCCTCTTAGATCCCCTGTCTGAAGCGTGGGTCTAGTCCTTTGAAACTGCAGGCATCTTATGTGGTTATGAAGCAGTGGTGTGCCTCTCGGAACCTGCTCGCCTCTTGGCTTTCTTGAACAGTTTGTACTCTCTGGCTGTCATAGTGACGTTGATTTTGCCCGTGTCCTCCATCGTCTCGTTCCAGAACATTTGAAGGAGATTCCCACAGACTATACTAAATTGATCCTGTCCGAAATCTGAGTCTGACGAATGCCGACTGAGATGGTGCTGGTATTGACAGAGAGGTGACTTTGACACACCTAGTATGTGCACTGGAATAATAAACCCCCACATGGAACTCAGGGGCAGTGGTGACGAAACCGGCGGTACTCAGGCTCTGCACACACTCAGATAAGCACACAGAGCATTAGAGACCATAAGCCAGAGAAAAAGTCCCCGGCGCAAGCCCTCCGATGCTTAGTCAAGTACTTTTTCCCCAGAAGAACAGTGTACAAAGGAAAAAAAGAACTGTAGAAGACGAGTACGAATGTGTGCGTACCTAGCTAAGGGAGAGGACCTCCCTTTGTGTACCTTCAGAGTCTGCATGTCGTCAGAGAATGTCAGATGTTAGAGCCTGTCGGGTGAGAGAAGATGTACGGTGGCCTCCTATGGGTGGAAAGAAGGTTTCATTCGTAGGTGATAGTAGACGATTGGAATATTCCCTGACGCATGACAGTTATTCTCTAACAGGAGAGTACGATTCCCTGATATTGTTTGTCGCTTAGCGCTTTCCATCCCGCCCAAGTTTAGCTATGGACAGCTTGGGATGACCGTTCAGAGGTATCACCTGACTTGAATCTTGATGATGAGACTGAGTCGTGGCAACCCGCCTGGGCTTTATCTGTTATCTGTATCTAAGACTGTGGCGAGGGACCCATCCATCATGCCTTGATTGCTGCAAGGCCAACCGAGAGTTGTTTTAGTGAAAGTACCCGACCTGCTCACACGACTCGAGCTGGGGAAGTCTAATCAGTCAAGGGCAAGTCAGGAACTAATCCAGGGCGCCTCTTACGTCTCAGATCTGGGAACCTGCCCTGTCTGTGGCTGACCAGGAATTATGCGACTGATGACACGAGGCAGTGTAACTCTCTCTTTCTTCTAACTGTTGACTGTCACGTCCCTTTGACCTTTGACCATCACACCCCCATAACTTTTCACTATCTTTAACTATCATATCCCCTTAACTTCTATCCACCACGTCTTATTGAAACCCACCTTTATATACAATATCACTTATATTTAATCAATTAATTTAGAAATTTTAAGTTTGTTCTGTACTTCCAGTATGAAATAACATTAGGAAATCCACCGGTTAATGAATTAAAATCGGTGAGTTAAAAAAACATCAAAATTAATTAAAAGAATAATCGAAATGAGAAAAAAAATCGGTATTTATTATTAAATTCATTATTATGGACTTAACGTAGATTTTTATTTTTGAACAGTTGGGTGTGAATCAATCATTCAAATCCGGCTTTCCACTCGAACAGGACTGAACACCGGTTCAGGTTAACCCCGCAATATAAATGGACATAGAGGAGTGCTTTCACCGAATACCTTCGAGACTCAGACTAGCGATGAGTTCCGTCGCCGAAACCGACGCCGCCGATCGGAGGCCACTCCGTCTCTTCTTCATTCCCTACTTCGCCTCAGGCCACCTGATACCTTTGGTCGACATTGCCCGCTTCCTTTCTTCCCGCGGAGTCGATTCCACCATCCTAGCCACGCCCTGCAACGCCGCCCTCGTCCGCGCCACCGTCGACGCCGCAGCCGGCGCTGGCCTCCGGATCCAGCTACTCGAATACCCCTTCCCGTCCGCGGAGTCCGGCCTCCCTCCGGGTGTAGAGAACATCAGCGCACTTCCCCCCTCTGAGTGCCACAAGATTGACTCCGCCATCGCCTTCACCCGCCCCACCCTCGAACACCTGCTCGGCCTCCACCACCCTGATGCGGTTGTCGCCGACGGCCATTTCCCGTGGACTATTGATATCGCTCGCGAACTCGGCATCCCGCGCATCACGTTCGGCGCGTTGGGGACCCTGGCTTACTGCGTCTCGCATTCTGTATTGACGAACCAGCCGTTCAAGGACGTCATCCGCGACGACGAGCGCGTTCCCATCCCGGACCTCCCTCACCCGTTGTTACTAGCACGATCTGAGCTCCCCGACTTCCTTGTCCAGGATACTGTCTTCGGTAGCCTCATGGAAGAAGCCCGCGAAGCCGACAAAGCAAGCCTCGGCATCATCATCAACAGCTTTACCGAGTTTGAGGGGATCTACCTCGATTACTTCCATCAGATGTTGAGCATCAAGACCTGGTTCGTGGGTCCTGTCGCCCTGATGGATTCTGAAGCCGTCGGCCTCGGGGTCCGAGGTGGCAACGTCGACCCTGTCGCCGTTGCGAACAGAGGACGTTGCCTCTCGTGGCTCAGCGAGCAAGAGCCGAGTTCGGTAGTGTACTCCTGCTTCGGTAGCTGGAGCCAGTTCACTGGAGAGCAACTCAGGGAGATGGCGCTTGGGCTAGAGGCTTCCGGCCACCCGTTTTTGTGGGTGGTGCGCGAGGCGGACGGGGCCGAATGGATGCCGCATGGGTTCGAGCAACGGGTGAAGGGGCGCGGGCTTGTTCTTTGGGGGTGGGTCCCGCAGGTAGAGCTGCTTAGCCACGCCGCCGTCGGCGCGTTCGTGACGCACTGCGGGTGGAACTCGATTCTGGAGGGCGTCTCCGCCGGGTTGCCGATGGTGACGTGGCCGATCGGGACGGAGCAGTTTATAAACGAGAAGCTGGTGGTGGAGCGATTCCGCGTGGGTGTCAAAGCGTCAGACAGCATAAGGAGTGCGATTGATCCAAATCGGACGATCATGAAGGCAACGGAGCTGGCAAAGGCGATTGGGAGCATAATGGACGCTGGGGAGGCGGCCGAGGGAACGAGAAGGCGGGCGAGGGAGCTCGCGGAGAAGGCTAGAGCGGCGGTAGAGAAGGGTGGATCGTCCGACAAGGGGTTGAACGATTTGATAGAGGATATATACGTCTGGCACGAAAACAAGAAGTCCGCCGCCGGGAAGGCAGTCAACATTTAGCTTTAGCAGCGTGATCGTTGATTTCTCTGTTGATTGGTGTTCACTTGTTTTGTTTTCAGAATAATTGCATGGAAGCCCCTATTTGTTATATGTATTACTAGTATTTTTCTCGTATATTCCTCTTAATTTTGAAAACATAGAAGTAACATGTAGCTATTAAATATTATTATAATGTTCCAAATTGTATTGCATGTGTTCCGGTCAAATACCGTGTGTTTCCATTTGGAAATTTGTAAATTCATCCACGTAAAGAACGATAATACCGAAGTCTTCTCCTAACTTCTTCCCATAGCACCGTGGTTATCTACAGGGAACATGCCTTCCCCGTACTTTACCCATCTACACTAATAATTAATAATTATTAATAATTTATATCTTTAATATTGATCTAAGGACGGATTAATAAGAGTATTTAAGATGAATAAATCATTTTTTACCACGTAATTATCTACATAGAGGTTCTCTCTAAATAGTGTGATGGCTAAGACACAAGATGTTATCATATAAGATTTTGATGTCGAAATTTAGAGGATTTGAGCATGTCTTTTCCCATGTCTTGTCACCTGTACTAATGACTAGTAGTCACTTGTGATTTATCTTCTCCGTGTTGGCTTAAGAACATAAGTGTTGGTAACGATTTAAATTATTTATTGTTATACTTGCATAGGAAAGTATAGGATGTTACAGTTTCCTTATTCATGTATTCAACCTCACTGTCCGAAGGTTCTTTAGGAGAGATTTTATGGGATTGTTAAATCAAGTTAGTCCAAGGGATTGTGGGCCTTGGAGTAGTAGTCACGGGACTATGAACCGAGTAAAAAAAATATCTTTATTTTCTGTTGTGCATTTTTCTATTTTATTTTTCCGATACGTACTCTATTTATGAAAATAATTTTAAAATAGGAAAAAGATTCACCCCTCACCTGTTCGTTTCAATCCTACAAGGACATGAAACACACTTCAACATAGGGTTGGAAGTGGCCAAGCAAAATGTAATCTGATTAACTGAACCGTGTTAAGTTGTTATTTACCTTCTGAGTTATCATTTGCCTCCTGAGATGATCTTTTCATAATGTACTGAGTGTTGGTACAATCAACTTCCAGGGGTTTGATGTTTGATAATTACCTAAGTCCAGTTAGTTTGACGAAGGACTGATCCAAACAGGATTTGATTCTTGAAAGAGAGAAGTCTAGTTAAGATTAGATAATTAGTAAGGGTAAGTCCTAATCGGAGGTTTGGTAGGTAAGAAGTCTACTTAGTGGCTAGTTATAATTGGAGATTAGGTAAAGGGAAGTCCTGGTGAGTGAAGCTAGATAGTGAAAAGTCCTAGTGAGTGAAATTAGGTAGTGGAAGTCCTGGTGAGTGAATCCAAATGATGAAAGTCTTAGTAAGTCAAGTTAGGTAGTGAAAGTCTTAGTGAGTGAAGTTAGACAGTAGAAAATCGTAGTGAGTGAAGCTAAACATTGGAAAATCCTAAGGGCAGGAAACTTTATGTAATGAGTAATCTTGGATAAGTAAACTTCAAGCATATGTTATCGAATGGTTTCCAGTCGACTGCACGTGGTCGACTAGACCAGCGAATCTTGAATATTGCTAACACTACTTTACTTTAATATTTTATATCTATTGTGCTAACTTGATATTGTAGGAAAATCTTAGTTGATCAGATTGATCATATACTAAGATAGATTAGAAAAAATCCAAACAGATCTGGATGATTAGATATTTGGTAAATAAGGTTAGGTAAATAATGGGAGGAAAGAGATCTAGTGAGGACGAATCCCAATGGGACTGTAAGCATTGATCTAACTTAGATTTATTTTAAAAATTTAAGTTGAGATCAAAACTAGATCCTAGTCGTGTCGAACATGATCCTAGTCGTGCTCGAGGTGTCTCAACTGATTGGAGGTGCCCTGAGCAAGACACTAGAAGCACCCTGGATGGATGAAGATGCCTCCGAGCAGATAAACTTCACAGATGAAGTTTTAACCATTAGAAACACTTTGTTCTAGGTCATTAGAGGCGCCTCCGCCCTCCAATATAGTATAAAAGAAGGGTTCAACTAGCTCTTTCCACATCACTTCTGAACAAGCTTTTTCGATCATTCTACTGCGTTGTCTCTCCGCTACCACTCTATTGTAACTTTGCTATAATTTTGCTACGCTCAACTGTCAGAGAGATATCGACCTCGAGTTATGAACTATATCTACTACAAGTATAGCAAAAAGTGCACTTTCAACTATTACTATACCTGTATAGGTAAATATAAGTTGTTATACTTTTTTATTTTTTAATCAACCTCTTTATCTAAAAAATTTTTGAAAGAGATTTTAATGAATTAATATGATGTAAGAAATTGTATGTGTCATTGAAGATTTTAACTCAAGCAAATCAACTTACGTATTTATTTTTTAATATATTATTCTTACTAAATTTTTTTCACTGCATATTTATTTCCTGGATAAATTTTTAAAATTGGAAAAAATATTTTAAAATGAGAACCATCCTCGCTCGTTCGATTCGATCCTACAATAGTCACGTTGGCTTTGACGGTTTCGAACCGATATATTTTTTTTAATCTATGTTGGAGTGGATTTAAACTCGCGATTCCAGTCATGCGACTCCGGTTCAATTGCCCTTACCGGAGATGACAGGTCCAAACTGGACTTGGAAGGCGACGTTAAATGAGTAAGATCTCAGCATTACGTCATGATGAGTGCAATGTTCCGTAAACAAGTCGGGAAATAGCGATATATTTGGATCATAGTTGATTAAAAAAATCATAGAATCGCGTGCATTCCCTATCCATTACCTAATCATCATTAAGTAACATATCAATAACGATTAAGTTATGCATTTCTGACGGACAGTCTGAGACTAAATGCACCAACCTAGAATATTATAGCATCCAAACAATTCATGGAGGTTGAAGTTATAGAGCAGATACAACTAAACAAGACAACCGCTTCATAATTTATTGTAGACCTGAGTAGCACGATAGAAGGCACGTGACAACAACATAAGGAGCGGCAGTTAAGAAGGGTGGCCATCCGACAAGAAATCCATCGCTGGGTAGGAAAAATTTATCAATCTGCCCGCAGAGCGTGTCATGTGTGCACGTTTTAATATGGAAAAATTTACGTGCAGTCGTTAATCATAAACTAAATTTTGTAGGTAGTTTGTGGTGACAAAATTTTTTATTTCCACTCCTTAATTAAATATAATGAATACTAATTTACTTAATTATTTTTGATATTTTTAAATATAAAAAATTTAAAAATGAGTATAATTCATCTTAAATTCAGTATATTAAACTAGAATATAGTATATTTTTTATCAAATTGAGCACGACTTTTTTTCCATGGATGAAAAATATACTACATTTTCTTTAAATGATACTCAATTGAATTGAAAATATAATAGATTTTCTTTAAATGCTGCTGAATTTATGAGTAATTATATTAAACAGGAAAAAAACAATACTCAATTTGATAGAAAATATACTCAATTCTAGTTTAAAGTACCGAATTGATAAAAAATTAAACTCGTTTTTAGACTTTTTGTACCTAAAAAAATATGAGAGACAATTTTGATAGAAAATATACTCGATTCTAGTTTAAAGTGCTGAATTTAAGAGGAATTATACTCATTTTTGAACTTTTTATACTTAAAAAATCTAAGGGGTAATTAGAAAGTAGTACTCAATTTTATAGAAAATATAATTGATTCTAGTTTAATGTACTGAATTTAACAGGAATTATATTAATTTTTAGATTTTTTGTATCTACAAAATATGAGGAACAATTTTGATAGAAAATATACTCGATTCTATTTTAAAGTGTTGGATTTAAGAGGAATTATACTCATTTTTGAACTTTTTGTACCTAAAAAATCTGAGAGGCAATAAGGTAACGATATTTCTATGAGGGAGTTGAAGCAAATAAAACTTTGCATGTAGAGAGTGGAAACAAAGTTTTTTAGACATGGAGATTGCACACAAAGTTAAAGTTGTGCTTGGAGATTTTTCTCTAATTTACCATTCTAATATCTTTTTAAGTAAAAAAATTATTTTTTTATTAAAAAGGTTCACATGTGGCATGCTTTGAATGAGATGCGTGTTGGGGAGTCCGATATAGATGCGTGCTAAAATATGTTGATCCTGTCCGAAAGTCGATGAGATGGATGCTGGGGATGTGTCGCTCCTGTTGACCTCTTGTGGACTTTGCTCCCGCCTGCAACACAAGCAGCGTCAGTGCCGAGCCAGGGAAGGGGTCCCCGGTGATGGCCCTCTGACGCTCAAGTTAGTCTCCGACGAAGCAAGAAGAAGCAACGAGAACTATAACGCAACAGTAAATATCGCATGTAAAGCATACCTCCGCCGGTGTTTGAACCCCCCCTTTATACAGAGCTTCGAAAGCGTGCTTGCATGCTTCCCAAGCCAAGCACACATCTCAAATCTTTTTCTGAAAAGATGTGTCAGCAAAGTGTCCCTGACACAGTACCTTAACGGGCCGAGCATATCTATGAAGTGATAGTAGAAGTTTTCGCTATACGATCCTCTGTCTAACCATGCCGCCTGTCAGCGACACTAGCTCCCAAAAGGATGTCGAAAGATATCCTACCATGTCTGTTGCCTGGCCGAGCGGGATAGCCGCTCAGTTGGAAGTCCATCGCTCGTGTATTGTCTGCTGTTAGGCCGGAGATAACCACTCGGCCGGAAGTCCAATGTCCTCATGATCTGTCGCTGGACCGAGCGAGATAGCTGCTCGACTGGAAGCTCACTATCCATGTGCTCGGCTAATGTTGAGTCAGCATGTTTGGCTGAGTGAGGTAACCACTCGGCTCAGCTTCCGTACGTCGTTCTCCCTTGAGCGTTGGGTGTTTGGATGTTATGTCGAAGTTGACGATGGATCGGGGCCTTCTCACTGATCAAGGAATGTTCCGCCCGATCGGCCGATGCTATCTACTCATTGACCGTCTTGACTTTGGCCTCCACCGTGACAGCAGGGTGGGATCTCCCTTATCACCGCATCACAAGTCTCCCCCTCAAGTCTAGTCGAAGGAGGCTATAAGTACGACTGACTGGACAATTGTGTGAGTAGATTTCCTCCCGATTGTCCTTCGGCCTTGTGTGTGTTAGGATCGATGATCGCGGCTAGAGAGGGGGGGTGTGAATAGCTGACCCCAAATTTCTCGTTTCTTCCTACGATTAGGGTTAGCGCAGCGGAAATAACTAAATAGAAACGTAAAGGAAAAAGACAAACCTCAAACTCGATGGATGTAACGAGGTTCGGAGATGAAACTCCTACTCCTCGGCGTGTCCGTAAGGTGGACGAAGCCTATCAATCCGTCCGCGGATGAGTCCCCGGAAACCCGGCTAATAATCACTCCTTCTGGGTGGAGAAACCTCGCCACAATGTCTTGCAACAGCAAGATAAACAGGAGTACAAGAATACAGCAAGAAACTAAGTACAATACAAAAATGTAATAACCCTAGCTTGCCTTCTTGTCGACTAGATGAAGCAGCAGCTTCAAACGACGCCTACAACAGCAGTAACCCAGCCGATGAAGCTCACACGAAGCTTCAAGCAGAAGCGAGCTCAGCAAAGCTCAAATCACAGCAGTGAAGAAGAACAGCAGCTCGAGGAGGAAGAAGAAGAAGTGTAGTCAGCAGCCCTCGATTTCTTCTTATAACCTCTGATATCCTGAGCCAACCTGCGAACCTGCAAGCAAAAAGAACAGAACACAGAAGCCCGAAATAACCTAGCCGTTGTCACTCACAACGGCTAGTCCTGGACCGATCAAGCTCCAACCTGATCGGTCCACACTATCCCTGATCAGTCTTGGGGACCGATCAGGCTAAGCCTGGACCGATCAGGCTATGTCCTGATCGATCCAGGAGGAGTCTGATCGGTCCCTTGGACCGATCGTCTTTCTCCTTCTTCTCTACTGTTTGCTTCCTGATCGGTCTTCAGACCGATCAGATAATCCACAGAAGCATTCTGTTTGATTACTGATCGGTCACCAGACCGATCAGCCGTATCACTAGATCGGTCCCCAAATCGATCCAGAGCTTAGTTTTTGCCCAAACAAAGTCCCAAACATTCCAAACCAACATCCGGTCAACCTTGACCTGTTGGTACATCATGCTTAGCATCCGGTCACTCTCTTGACCTGCTAAGACTCCCCACCAAGTATCCGGTCAATCCCTTTGACCCACTTGGACTTTTCTCTTCGTGTCAAGTATCCGATCACTCCCTTGACCTACTTGACCTTCTCAACACCAGATGTTCGATCACCCTTGATCCATCTGGATTTTTCCTTGCCCGACTTCACTCACCAGGACTTTCACCTAGCTTCACTCACTAGGGTTTTCACCTGGCTTCACTCACCAGGATTTCCAATCTGCCCGGCTTCACTCACCAGGACTTTCCAACTGCCTGGCTTCACTCACCAGGACTTTCCCACTGCCTGGCTTCACTCACCAGGACTTTCACCTAGCTTCACTCACTAGGGTTTATCCGTTTGCCTGGCTTCACTCACCAGGACTTTCCACATCCGGTCCAGAGAACGAGCTACCGAGCCCTCTCTGACCACAGTTCGGAGAACGAGCTACCGAGCCCTCTCCGACTTCCATCCGGTCCAGAGAACGAGCTCCCGAGCCCTCTCTGACCACAGTCCGGAGAACGAGCTACCGAGCCCTCTCCGACTTCCCATGTGCCAAGCTTCCATACTTGGACTTCTCCGTGCCAAGTCTCCATACTTGGACTTTTCCCGTGCCAAGCTCCCTGCTTGGACTTTTCCGAGTCAGGTCAACTTACCTCGGGTCAACCAGGTCAACCTTGACCACGGGTTGCACCCACAATCTCCCAAGCTTGTTCTCGTCAAACATCAAAATACAACTCGAGTCAAGTCAACTCAAGTCTGGTCAACCAGGTCAACCTTGACCTAAGGTTGCACCAACAATCTACCATCATGTTCTCGTCAAACATCAAAATACAACTCGAGTCAGGTCAACTCGAGTCGGGTCAACCAGGTCAACCTTGACCTAAGGTTGCATCAACAATCTCCCCCTTTTTGATGTTTGACAAAAACCCATAATCAAGTTAGGTTAACCCGATAACCTAACTTAGGTTTTCTAATGTTCTTCCTTGAACATTCTCTATTCTCCTCAAACCTACACTCTCCCCCTTTTTGACACACATCAAAAAGAGTGAATCAAGGTCAAGAGTTTCTTTCTAATGAAAGTCCCATACCTTTCATTGAAACTCTTAATTTCCCCCTTGATACTAAGGTCAACAATTAACTTAGTGATAATCCCATATCACTCAAGTCTTTAGGAGTAAAAACTCCCCCTAAAAGTCAATTCCCCCTTGACTAATAGGTAAAACTCTCCCTAAAGGTCAACTCCCCCTTGACCATTGCACCAACAATGTCTTGGAGAGTTTCAACCCTTTAGAAATCCAAGACACCACTTCCATAGCTGCAATTTCAGACAAATAGTCGAAATTCAGCAACTTGGCACGCTCTGATCGGTCACCAGACCGATCAGCCTTCACTGGATCGGTCCAGTGACCGATCCAGCATCCCCTGGATCGGTCCTAGTGACCGATCCACTCTTTCCTGGACCGATCAGAATCCTCTCTGATCGGTCCACAAGTCTGATATCAGAATTTCTGATTTTCCTCCCGAAATTCAGAAACTCCTAGAAAATTCCAGAAAATTCCAAAAATTGTAAAACTTTGAGGATACATTCCTCATCACATATACTATCATGCTTCCATTTTTAAATCTTGATACAAAGTTCGAAAAACTTTGAAACAGTTCAAGTTTAACTCAACTTTGTATCAACTTGCTCAATGATGAATGCTATCACTAGAAAAGCTTCATCAAGGGTTTTCAAATCAATTTTGAAATGATTTTAAAACAATTCAATTTAGGACCATAATCTTTGGGCTAAATGTACATGACTTGTACATAAGCTTTCCCTATGATCCCCAATTTTGAATTAGGCTCATCTAGGTACAAGAACCATGCACCTTGTTCCTAACTCATCATCCTAATATTTCACACACATCTAAGGTGTATCAAAAACACATCCAAGTCAATTTTGATGTGAGATATGGGTTTAGGTTATCTTAGGCTAAGGTCTCATGCATTTTCTAAACATCAATTTGATCTCCATATCAAATTGTGTTTTTAACCTTAAATCAATTTCATTGATTATAAATGCAAGAAAAGAGATGATGACATGACATATAATGATATCATACATAATAACATGTGCCAATGTCATGATGTCATGGCATAAAGTATGAAACTTAAATAAAGCATGACATATAAATAACCTAAGCATTATCATGACATTTTAAATGATCATAGATTAAATATGATGTCATGACATGGCATATGGCAAACAATATATGACAAATAACATGTCAAGGTATAGAAAATACCTAATTCTAGCCTTAGTTGTCATTTTTGATAATTTTGATCATTTTGCCATAAATTCTATATTCCTAAGTGTAGTAGACCTAAAATCATATCCTCAAGACTTTTAGATCACTATGTGCCAACTAGATTGACTCTAGAAAATTCCTCAAATGTGGTTGGCACATCCTAATCACCTTAGGAATAATTTTCAATTTCATTTTCAAGGCTTGATTGCACCTTGAAAAATCCTAAAGTGCCACCTTTTGCCATGATTAGGTTAACTACCTATTCAAGTAAGGTTGGCACACCCTAAACCATCTATTGTGATGGAATCACGCTCCTAGGAACCCAATACCTATTGGAGCTCATTGGGTTCACTAAATATTCACTAGGGATAACTTCCCTAGCAACCCTCCTAATGACCCTCCTAGGCTTTGAAGCCTTGGTCATTTGGGACTTATCAAGATCAACTCTAGGGGTGACTCCCCTTGTGACCTTGGTGATGGTCTTCCTAGCCCTAGATTTTGTTCCATAATCGAATGGAACATTGTGATAAGTGGGCTTGACCATTTGGGACTTAGGTTTGTGACCCAAACCTCTCTTGTCCTTTGTCTTTGGTTTTTGACCCTTAGACCCTAGAGTTGACTTCTCTAAATTTTTAAGGGTCTTTTCTAAAGTGTCAAGTCTTGACCTCAAGACTTGATTCTCCTTTTCTAATACCTCAAGTTTTAATTTGTCATTTTTCTTTGAGGTATTCTTAGGCATATGTCTAGTTGTTTTGGGATTTCTACCTAGGTTCTCCTTAACATTAGATGAGTTGATCCTAGGGTTGGCTTTCCTAGTGTTATCTTTATCTAGGCTCACATGTTTGGCACCTAAGCATGTGTATCAATTTCTATAATTATCATGCTTATAATTATTGTCAATTGCAATCAAACTACTAGCATGTGTTCTATTTGAATTGCAAAAATGAGCCTTAGAGATTACCTTAGGGTTTGCCTTAGCTCCCCCTATCGATGTGCCCGTCTTCTTGTCCTTGTGAGGTTGCCTCCCCCTCGGACATTGGCTCCGATAATGTCCCCTTCGCTTGCATTGGAAGCACACCACGTGCTCCTTGCTCTTGCGTATCGGGACTCCGGCTTCCTTGATCTTTGGCGCCGGTGGAGTCTTCCTAACCCTCTTTGGACATTTACTCTTGTAATGTCCAAGTTCTCTACACTCAAAGCATAATATATGCAATTTACTAGAACTTAAATTGCTTGAGTTACCTAGGGTTGAGGTGGGATGTAAGCTCTCTCTTTCATCCCTTCCGGAGGTAGAAGCTTCTTCTCCTTGCTCCGAGCTTGAAGAGGAACTCTCCTCCTCTTCTTCTTTAGATGTTGAGTAGCCCTCAACTTCTAAATCCATCCCTCCATGATGTGAACTCCTTAGCTCACTTGACTCCTCTTCATGGCTTGAAGTGGAGTTCCCCTCATGGAACTTTGCCAAATTGTTCCACAACTCCTTGGCATTGTTATATCCACCTATCCTACACAAAACATCATTAGGTAAAGAAAATTCAAAAATTTTTAATACCTCATCGTTGACTAGGGATTGGCGGACTTGTTCCTTGGTCCACTCCTTCTTCTCTAGGGTTTCTCCTTTCTTGTCCATCGGAGGCTTGAAACCTAATTGAACACAACTCCAATTTTCAAGGTTAGTCATAAGAAAATACCTCATTCTTACCTTCCAAAACGCGAAGTCGTCGCGATCGTAGAAGGGTGGAATGGTGATGTCTTCTCCAAGCTGATCCATCTCTAGCTTGTGCTCCCTCGGGTGTTAATCCGGCGAAAAGCGACCTCGCTCTGATACCACTTGTTAGGATCGATGATCGCGGCTAGAGAGGGGGGGGGGGTGTGAATAGCCGACCCCAAATTTCTCGTTTCTTCCTACGATTAGGGTTAGCACAGCGGAAATAACTAAATAGAAACGTAAAGGAAAAAGACAAACCTCAAACTCGATGGATGTAATGAGGTTCGGAGATGAAACTCCTACTCCTCGGCGTGTCCGTAAGGTGGACGAAGCCTATCAATCCGTCGGTGGATGAGTCCCCGGAAACCCGGCTAATAATCACTCCTTCGGGGTGGAGAAATCTCGCCACAATGTCTTGCAACAGCAAGATAAACAGGAGTACAAGAATACAGCAAGAAACTAAGTATAATACAAAAATGTAATAACCCTAGCTTGCCTTCTTGTCGATTGGATGAAGCAGCAGCTTCAAACGACGCCTACAACAGCAGGAACCCAGCCGATGAAGCTCACACGAAGCTTCAAGCAGAAGCGAGCTCAGCAAAGCTCAAATCACAGCAGTGAAGAAGAACAGCAGCTCGAGGAGGAAGAAGAAGAAGTGTAGTCAGCAGCCCTCGATTTCTTCTTATAACCTCTGATATCCTGAGCCAACCTGCGAACCTGCAAGCAAAAAGAACAGAACACAAAAGCCCGAAATAACCTAGCCGTTGTCACTCACAACGGCTAGTCCTGGACCGATCAGGCTCCAACCTGATCGGTCCACACTATCCCTGATCGGTCTTGGGGACCGATCAGGCTAAGCCTGGACCGATCAGGCTATGTCCTGATCGGTCCAGGAGGAGTCTGATCGGTCCCTTGGACCGATCGTCTTTCTCCTTCTTCTCTTCTGTTTGCTTCCTGATCGGTCTTCAGATCGATCAGATAATCCACAGAAGCATTCTGTTTGATTACTGATCGGTCACCAGACCGATCAGCCGTATCACTAGATCGGTCCCCAAATCGATCCAGAGCTTGGTTTTTGCCCAAACAAAGTCCCAAACATTTCAAACCAACATCCGGTCAACCTTGACCTGTTGGTACATCATGCTTAGCATCCGGTCACTCTCTTGACCTGCTAAGACTCCCCACCAAGTATCCGGTCAATCCCTTTGACCCACTTGGACTTTTCTCTTCGTGTCAAGTATCCGATCACTCCCTTGACCTACTTGACCTTCTCAACACCAGATGTTCGATCACCCTTGATCCATCTGGATTTTTCCTTGCCCGACTTCACTCACCAGGACTTTCACCTAGCTTCACTCACTAGGGTTTTCACCTGGCTTCACTCACCAGGATTTCCAATCTGCCCGGCTTCACTCACCAGGACTTTCCCACTGCCTGGCTTCACTCACCAGGACTTTCCCACTGCCTGGCTTCACTCACCAGGACTTTCCGAACTGCCTGGCTTCACTCACCAGGACTTATCCGTCTGCCTGGCTTCACTCACCAGGACTTTCCACATCCGGTCCAGAGAACGAGCTACCGAGCCCTCTCTGACCACAGTTCGGAGAACGAGCTACCGAGCCCTCTCCGACTTCCATCCGGTCCAGAGAACGAGCTCCCGAGCCCTCTCTGACCACAGTCCGGAGAACGAGCTACCGAGCCCTCTCCGACTTCCCATGTGCCAAGCTTCCATACTTGGACTTCTCTGTGCCAAGTCTCCATACTTGGACTTTTCCCGTGCCAAGCTCCCTGCTTGGACTTTTCCGAGTCAGGTCAACTTATCTCGGGTCAACCAGGTCAACCTTGACCACGGGTTGCACCCACAATATCCCAAGCTTGTTCTCGTCAAACATCAAAATACAACTCGAGTCAAGTCAACTCAAGTCTGGTCAACCAGGTCAACCTTGACCTAAGGTTGCACCAACAATCTCCCATCATGTTCTCGTCAAACATCAAAATACAACTCGAGTCAGGTCAACTCGAGTCGGGTCAACCAGGTCAACCTTGACCTAAGGTTGCACCAACAGTGTGGTCTCCGAGAGGGATAAGACCGATCCTCCCTGATCGACCTTTTGAAACTTGTCGCTTAGTCATAAGCATTCTCTCTCGATCCGATCAGCAGGACGAAGGTTTGAACTCGTAGAAATTTTCTTAGGGTTGTCTTGGGTGAGCGCGGGCTAGGCTGACGTCACCCAAATTTATTGGGAATCATACAAATCCCCGTTCATCAAGGCTAAACATGTTCCCACGCCTTCATTAATTACCGACCCGTGGTGGTGCGCCACATGTCATGCCCGTTATCGTCGCACGCCTGACATGACAGGTGTGATGTGACATTTGATGATTTGAATTCAATTGCGAGATCTTGGCCTGAGTTTCCGTGACCTAGATCGGACGGCTCCGGTTGGCCGAGCCCGATCCTTATAAGCCCGCTGCACCGCTTCATTTGCACACTTCACGTTTTGAGTTCTGGTGATCGTCTCTGTGTTCCTGTGCGATCCACTCTCCGACGATCCTCCACGCCTCTTCTCCGACAACCTCTACCTTCCCGGTGACCTTTCTCTAGTAAGCTTTCTCCCCATCGCATCTGCTTTCGATCTTTTTCGACATTTCTTTTTGTTCCGATAGTATTCCAGTGACCTTTCACTACAAGAAAAACCCTCATAAACATCGGTTTTCCACCGCTGTCTATTACAAAATCGACCAATGTCTATAAAGGCGGTGTAAAAGGTCTGTCATTTTAGACATCGGGTTATAACCGATGTAGTATCACTTAACGACACCGGTTTTCGAATCGGTTAAGAACCGGTGTAGTATCAATTAACAACACCGTTTTAGCAATGATGTAAAACCGATGTAATATATGTTAATAACACCAATTTTGACAACAGTTTATGACCAATGTAATATTAACAACACCAATTTCATCAACGATGTAAAACTGATGTAATATTAGTTAATTACACCAGTTTTGACAGCGGTGGAAAACTGATATAATATCAGTATCGTTTAACGACACCGATTCGATTTCTGAAACAGTGAAAAATCGATATTATACAACATTTTAATAGTACAAAATTTAGTTAATATTATTATACATCAGTGTATCTAAACACACCAAGTCAATATCCATGTAACCAACACATAAACATTATTCTTACAACATAAAAATATAATAGATATTGTACACATCAAGTCCGTATCCATAAATTACACAAATATTCTTCTTACAATATCAAAAGGTAATAGATATTGTACACATCAAGTAAGTATCTATAAAATACACAAATATTCTTTTTACAACATCAAAAGGTAATAGATATTGTACACATCAAGGTAGTATCCACAATTTACATTCCATGCAAATGCATGCATCATCCAAAGTTTTCAAAAATCAAATACCTTTCCTACTCAAATGTAATCTAGCATGCATTCAACTCACTCGAACCACACTTCATCAATTTCAACTCTAGAGTACTTGAGATTTGTAAACTGTAAAAACACATAAATAATATATTAGTAAATCAAGACAAAAAATCATAGTTGAAAAAATAGTAAGAGCACCAGGTAACAAGATGACTAATTGGAATGCTTAAAAAGAAAAATGTTCATCAATTATCTCAACCACATCATATAGTGATAGATCTATCATTCATGGGAACTTAATATAATCCAAACCAGAAATTATTGCAACGAAGTTTTCTCATAATTGCAATTTAATTAATCAGTACTTATTTATGACTTACAGTATATACAAGCAGAAAGATACAAACAAAAACAAATTTCACCAAGTCTGAATATCTAAAACACTATAAAAAAAGGTTATTTGTTGAAATATATGCAATTTATAACCTTAGTATTAAACACCAGTTCTTCACAAGTTGAATACTGAACTGTAAGCCTTTTTTCACTAGAATTATTGCTGATATGGATATTCTTACAAGATTTATAGTTTTGGTCATCAGCTAGAGGGGCTATATGTATTTTGTTCGAGTATAAACTTAGTTGTATTCCAAGATAATTAACTATGATGCCTAAATCACATTGGCTGATGACAAATCATCGACAGGGGCTAAATCACCTTGATTAAAAATTTAAAAGAATCCAACTACATAAACAACAATTTTAATCTTTCAAATTCAATTTATTAGTAGTTGATCCAAATGACATAACTGTTTATTGCTAAGAGTACATGGAAAGTAAATAAATTCACTTTTAGTTTGCAAATATTAAATTCACTTTTATCACTAAGAGTACATGGAAAGTAAATAAATTCCTCAGTAGTAATAAAGATGAGTAACATCAATTTATTTATATGATTTCCAATGATACAATAACATCAAAACAAGTTTTTATTTCAAGGGGAAAATAGCTAAAATGAAAACTAGTCAACACGAATTTCAAACTTTATCCTCTTCGAGCTAGGCTTATGAAATCATTTCTAAGAACAAACTCGACAAATTCAAGACTGTTCTTTCAACCAGACAAAAACTTTGTAGAACTAGAGGAAATCAAATGAAAGATCAAATCATAAACCCCAAGCGCAACAACTGGAGCAACGAATATCTAAAAGGGATCTCTCTACTTGTTCATCTCACATAAGAGAAGTTCAAAGACTACATAGAAACACATCAAGCACCAGGGGAAAAGCATAGCAGTAGCAAGATCTGATATAATGAGGGAAAAACTAAGAGAAGTTCATAATCAATCAAATCAAATATGAGTTTGTTTTATATCAAATCAATTATGATACTGAAGTAGTGTTGGAAAATGCAACAAATTTTCTTTAGGACTTTATATGCAAAATGGAAGATATTGTATTATTACCATTGCTGGAAGTGAATCTTTGTGGTCAACTCCAAAATTTTTAATTATATCTTTCATATATCACATGATATAAAAACCACATAACTCCGCATCCGGTTGTTGAGGAGCCTATGTTAGAAAAGAAATATTGAAATAACTTCGAATTTGAAATGGAATATAACTAATTTCATTTGCCATTATGCAAGAAACCAACCCTGAATGAAATAAAGCTTATAAGAAATCCAGCAAAGAAAGAAAAGTGGTCTCAGGATCTTGTTCAAAGTACTTAATGGTGATGGTTAATTGAATCAACATAATTGAAGATGAAGTTCATTGAATCCCATAAGAAAGATATTTTGCATAACTACAAATCATAAATTGCAAAAGAATCCATAGGATAACATGAAGTAAGTAGTACTTGCCAAGAAGTGATTGGCTTAGTATAAAAGAAACCTGATGGAGAAATATGCAGTTGCTTTGCCCGATCATTACAGCATCCTAGTAATGCAGGGGAGAGATTGCTATTGTTTTCAGCCACTCTATCTTCTTCTTCTATTGCCTCAAATACACTTGCTCTGAGCTCAGCCTATCCAAAAGAGAAGATATACTAAGAAAATGGATATCCAGATTCCAGTGTAGTCCTAGCAACAAAGGCCATCATGACAGTTGCCAGTCCAAAACACAGAACACTTATTTAGTAATATCAAAAAGTTGATAAAGGAAAAAAAATAATAGTCTTCCTTCATATAAATCATTGCTCTAAAAAGTAGCCTAAGTACTACTTTGGCATTTTAGACAAGGGACTGCCTCACTTATGCAATATCCAGTCCCTTCAGGAAATTCAAGTACCTTGATGAGCTAGGCGGGTGCCTATATGGGGTAGATGGACCATCTATGTGGTAAAAAGAAGAAAACAAAAATCCTAGTTTGGTTTATTTGATATTCAGAAGCTTAAGGACTTGTATGATAATTTTTCTACACTAAAGAAGACAAATCTTGTCATTATGATGCACTAACTTTGTTTTTATCACTTAACTGGTAAGTAATAACTTAAACATTTATTTTGCAAATGCTAAACACTTCCAATTTTTATGTAAATGTTTTTATCACTATGTTTTTATCAGTATGTTTCTTATGTAAATGTTTGAAATATTCCTAATGACCACACAAATGCTGCCGCATGCAACAAATGCACTGTGCAGTGGTCATAGAAACAACTTTTAAACCTTAATATAAACTTATTTGATTTTTCATACAACCAATTAGTTTTGCATGACAGGAAATAAACCACTAACTGGGACATGGAATAAGAAGGCAATAACTAAATTCCTTCAATAACACATCTGTTGATGTAAAAGGTTACACAAATTTCAGAAATTCAACTTAAGATGCTCATGATTGGATCGATCGGCTTCCAAATTCCTTAAAAAACTCCAAAATGGCTCCACACACTTGTTTCAATAATAAATAGAGAAGTAATGATTCTGTAGAAGAGCCTAATCAAGCATAGAGAGCAAAAATCAGTAAAAATTACATAATATTAGAGATTTCTTGCAAAGCTGCAATTTGTAAATGTTTTCCACTGAAATAGTTTCCTCGGAAGGATTGGAGACCCAATCACCCATTCATTCATTCCAACAGGATAAATCCCGTCATGCATTTGGGGGAAAACACAAACTTAACGGAGAAAGGGTAAACAAACTTAGTTCTCAAATCAATAAACACAAGAGAAAGCAATTTTGCATTAGAATTTAGAAGACGAGAAACTATTAGGGGGACGACAAAAAAGGGCGAGGGGTAGCTATCAAACCCTAATCCTGACGAGGACACCTTTCTTCTCGAGGGTTCGGGTGACCAGAGTCTTGAGCTCCATCATCTCCCTTGTGTAGTCGTCCATCTCAATCCTCGTCCTCGCCCACCTTTTCCATCTCAAAACATGGCATATGAAAAGAATTAGCATAGATATGAAAGAAACTTGATAGGATCGTTACAGGGTCCGACTGTAACGTCTCAGCAAGGACCGCTATATCTCCATGAGAATTTGGGTGTAGTGTTAAATAGGCAAGAGTTCTCACACCATAGGTTAGATAAGAACAAATATGATATGAAAACTAATAATCTAAGATTTAGAACATAGAAGATAGGAACTCTCACTAGTAAATCAATGGAGGTAGTTGATATGATGATTAGGAGAAAAATTAGTATTTTGTGTGTACAAGAGATAAAATGGACAGATGAGAAGGCAAAGATGATAGAGAGCTTGAGTTTTAAGTTATGGTACATTGGAAAGAGTAAAATAAGAAATGGAGTGAGTATTATTGTAAATAGTTTGTTAAAGGATGAAGTTGTAGGGGTAGTTAGAAAATGGAATAGAATTATAGCCCTTAAGATAATAGTGGCGAAAGAAACTATGAACATAATTAACGTATATGCACCACAAGTAGGATTAGATGAAGCTACCAAATCAAGGTTTTGGGAGACTTTAAATGAAATATTACAAAATATTCTACCAAATGAAATGATTTTAATAGGAGGTGATCTAAATGGGCATGTTGGAGTGAAAAATGAGGAATATGAGAGAGTACATGGGAGTTATGGGTTTGGAACGAGGAATGAGGAAGGGAAAACTATATTAGATTTTGCGATAGCATATGACCTTATATTAGCTAATAAGTTTTTTAAGAAAAGAGAAGAACACTTAGTCACATTCAAAAGTGGGAATAATAAATCGCAAATTGACTTTCTTATGGTTAGGAAGAAGGATAGAAAGATTTGTAAAGATTGCAAAGTTATCCCTGAAGAAAGCTTAACTACCCAACATAAGGTAATAATGTTGGATATACGCCTCAAACATAGTGATCCTGTCCGAACGCTGAATCAACGGACGTTGGGCACGTGGTGCTCTCCGAATGGCTGACGTAGATCTTCGACCGGTCATACAGACCTCCGGCGAACCTGCAAGGAAGTCGGGCCGGGATGGGGTTCCCGGCGATGACCCTCCGACGCTCAAGTCAGGCAAGTGGACAACAAAGAAGTGGTTCTCAATTTCAGAGAATGCATACCTCCGGTGAAGAATGAGGACCCTTATATAGAGCCAGGAGGGGGCTTATGCAGACGTACCGAGGCAAATACGTGTCTCCTCACCATACCTCAGTATGGGCTTGTCAGAAGAGCTTACCTGACACCATACTGCTACAGTCCGAGCACATCTCTGATGGGACAGCGGAACCCTCTGTCGTAAGATCCTGCGTATGGCCTGGTCGTTGAGCGTATCCGCTGTCAGAAGTTGTTCCCTTGTCCTTTTCTCTTCATACCCCATGCCGAGCGTCCGGTCGGTCGGCAGTCCCCTCACGTCCGGCCGGTCGGCAGTCCCCTCACGTCCGGCCGGCCGTGGGTGCTTGTCTGCTCGGGAGATTCCCGATCGTGTGCTCTGTTGACTGTTCACAGTAATGCTACTTCAGGCCTTCGGCCGAGTGGGCTCCCCGATCGGCCCGGCGACCCTGTTCCCCATGAGCGTCAGAGACCCGACTCCCCGTCGGGTTGTTTTTGATTCCTCTGTGACCCCGTTCGGTTGACCGGTCTCCCCTTTTCCGGTCGGCTATTTGACTCTTTGACTTCACGTGGCGTTGACTTCCCTTAGAGGGGGATCCTTGTTCTTACCGCCGGATCACATAGTATCAATAGAAAGAAAATATTTAAAATTCCTATAATTAAGTGGTGGAAGTTAAAGGATGGGAAGCAACATATATTTAAGGAGAAGGTAGAAGTACAAGCATTAGGTGAAATATACGATGACTCTAATACAACATGGGATAAGATGATATCAAAGTTGAAAATAGTAGCTAAAAGTGTACTTGGTGAGTCAAAAGGGCATGCACCACTAAGTAAAGAATCTTGGTGGTGGAATGAGAAAGTACAAGAGAAAGTGAAGGAAAAATGAATAGCTTATAAGGAATTATATATTTGTAAGAATGAGGAAAACTTAAAAAAAATATACAATAGCCAAGAAAGAAACTAAGAAAGTAGTGAGTGAAGGGAAAAATGAAATTTTTGAACGGTTATATAAAAAATTGGATACAAAAGAAGGGGAAAGAGACATTTATAGAATAGCTAAAGTGAGAGAAAGAAAAGCAAGAGATCTTAGCCAAATAAAATGTATTAAAGATGAATGTAATAGGATATTAGTAAACGATAGAGAAATAAAAGAGCGGTGGAAGAGGTATTTTCATCAACTTTTTAATGAAGGTTTAGGTAACCAACTTAACTAGGTAATTTAATTAGGTCAAATGGGCATACAAATTTTAATTTTTATCGTATAATTCAAACTTCAGAAGTAAAACAAACTTTAAATGAGATGCACAATGGAAAAGTCGTTGAACCAGATGATATTCCGATAGAGGTATGGAAGTGCTTAGGGAAACAAGGTATTGAATGACTTACAAAATTATTTAACATGATATTGAAAACGAAAAAAATGCCTGATCAATGTAGGATAAGTACTTTAGTTCCCTTATATAAGAATAAGGGAGACGTACAAAATTGTGCAAACTATAGGGGTATTAAACTAATGAGTCATACTATGAAACTTTAGGAAAAAATAATAGAAAAAAGATTAAGGAAGGAGATCACAGTGACAAAAAATCAATTTGGGTTCATGCCTGGAAGGCCGACAATAGAAGCTATACATCTTCTTAGACAATTAATTGAAAAATATCGGGAGCAAAAATAAGATCTATACATGGTATTCATTGACTTAGAAAAAACTTATGATAGAGTTCCAAGATAAATTATATGGAGAATTTTAGAAAAGAGAGGTGTTAGCGTAACATATATTGAACTAATTAGGGATATGTATGAGGATGTAACGACCAGAGTAAAGACTTCAGGCGGAGTAACTGAAGCATTTCCAATAAAGATATGGTTACATCAATGATCAGCTCTAAGTCCTTATCTTTTTAGACTAATTATGGATGAACTCACTGTGCACATTCAAGACACAGTACCATGGTGCATGTTGTTTGCAGATGATATTATTTTGGTAGATGAGACACGTGAAGGAGTAAATGCTAAGCTAGAATCTTAGAGGGAAACACTAGAAGGGAAAGATCTTAAGCTTAGTAGATTAAAGACAGAATATATGGAATTTAAGTTTAGCAATATTAGAAGTAATGAAATAATTGTTAAGAAAGGAGAGGACGAGTTATCCGGAACCGAGAGATTTAAATATTTAGGATCATTTTTACAAAATGATGGAGGGATTGAGAGAGATGTCTTCCATAGAATACAAGCAGGATGGGTGAAATGGAGGGGAGCGTCGAGTGTTTTATGTGACCGTAAAGTACCTCTTAAACTTGAAGGTAAGTTCTATAAAACCGCAGTTAGACCTGCTATGTTATATGGAGCTGAATGTTGGGCTATGACTCGAGTACATGAGCAGAAGATGAGAGTTGCAGAGATGAGGATGTTAAGGTGGATGTGTGGACATATAAAGATGGACGAAATAAGAAATGAGAGCATTAGAGAGAAAGTCAGAGTTGCATCTATTGAGGAAAAACTCTGAGAGACACGTTTAAGATGGTACAAACATGTACTTAGATGACCAATAAATGCTCCAGTTAGGCGATGTGAAACTATGATAAACATGCATATCAAACGAAGAAGGGGAAGACCAAAAAAGACTTGGTTAGCAACAATAAAACAAGATAAAATTTATTTAAATATAGATGATGATATAATAGGAGATAGAGCTCAATGGTGTAAAATGATTCATACAGCCGAACCCACCTAGTGGGAAAAGGCTTGGTTGTTGTTGTTGTTGTTGTATGAAAGAAACTTGATAGTTCAAGGAATACATAAAACCAACTTAGCAACTCCTCAATCTAGCAAACAAAAATGATAAAATCAACTTAGGGTAGTGTTTAAGGAAATTCATCAAACACATTGCATGCATCAATCAATTAATACTTGCAATCAAGAGATCAAGAAGATGAAACTGTCGAAGATGAGGAAGGACTTCAGTAGAGACGATGGATAAAGGAAAAATTACCGGAATGCGAAGAAGGACTCTAGCGGTGGCAATGCGAAGAAGGGCTCCTCTTCTCACCCAAAGGGAGGAGTTGGAGGAGATGCAGTGTGGTTGGACGGAGAAGCAAGGGCATCGTGTGTTGATCCTAATCGAGAGAGGAAGGGGCGTCAATCTAGGAAGGGGAAGAGGGAGATGAGGCTGAGAGAGATGGCCGAATAGCCAGCGGCTAGGAGGAAAGTGGTGGTAGCGTCACGACGGTATACGGTGGACGATGCAATATAGGTTTAGGTTTGGAGGGAAGAGTGAAATGTTGCAAATTTTAGCTAAGTATTGGTGGGAAAATTAAATTATTTTATTTTAGTTCATTAACACCACTTTTAACAATGATTTTTTACTATCCGATTTTGTAGATAGAACAAGGAAGCTATCATAGACACCGGGTTTTAAAAATCATGATTAAAATCGATGTCTATTAACAAAAAAAGGCGCTCATAGACATCGGCTAAAAAAACCGATGTCTATGAGAGAAAATCTGCGCTCATAGACATCGATTTTTGGAAAAACCGGTGTAAAATACTTAAAGACATAGAAATTTACTTAAAACCATTGTTGTTCCAACCGATGTCTATGAGGGTTTTTCTTGTAGTGTTTCTTCCTTTTCGATCGCATTTCTTCCCCTTTTCGTCTATTTTTACGATGGTAAGCTCTTCTCAGTCGCTTGCTCCTGTCCCTATACTCTGGTACACATCCATGGAGTCTAGGTTTAATGGGGGTGATTCTTAGAGTCTGCGCGATACTTTTAAAATTCCTTCCGATCATCAGATCGTTCTGCTTTCTTCGTCCGATCGACCCAACTCCCCGTCGACCAACTGCCTTTGTTTCTTCGGAGACCAATTTATCACTAGTCCACGATTTCCCCTCCATCCTTTTATTCCAGCGGTTTGTAAATATTTTCACATTTCCCTTCCTCAACTTGTGCCAAACTCCTTTCGGCTGCTGTGCGGAGTCATCATCCTATTCTATTTACACGACATTCCTCTCATCCCCCGGATCTTTCATTATTTTTATTACCCTAAACTGTCTGATCTAGGGACCTTCCTCTTCCAATCTCGAGTCAGTTTGGTATTCTTCGACAAGATACCGACCTCTAACAAGCATTGGAAAGAGTATTTTTTCTTTATGCGTCTTCTTAAGCAGCCAGACTTCTCGACTAGTTGGCAGCTCGAAGTGGCGCCTCAGCCTCCTCTAAAAAGCTACAAGAGATGATCAGACTACTTGAACACAGTCTCCATGCTAGTCGGTCAGAAATATGATATCCATAAGCTGCTGCTGGAGGGTGTTCTGCATATCTTCGGCCTAAATTCGATCCGCACCCGACTAGCCTAGGTATGAGGCTCATTTGATTCTTCCTTTAATGCCAACTGATTTCTCTCTCTCTCTTGCAGCCGAAGTCATGATGCAAGCACGTGTGGCTGGCAAGGCGAAGCTCAAGGATGTCACGATCAATGCGGTAGTCATTGAAGAACTGGCGACCTAAGGGCCGTAGCCGGTCGGCTCCCATGAAGATCCACTCAGCGTGAGCGATGAGACACCCGCTGTGGTGGGCGAAGGTGAACCCAGCCATGCACCGAGCGAGGGAGTCACAACGAGCTCACAGCTTCCCTCTAGGCGACGTCCGATCATCCTGGTGGAGGAGCCATCAGGCTCGACCTCCTCCGGTGTGCCACTAAACAGGCGCAAGAGGCGCCGAACGGAGCCCTCACCACGCTCTGCTACTTCGGGTGCCCAGTCTGCCGAGTGGGTCGAAACTTCGACCCCTACTCCCCTCCTAGAGGTTGCAGCGACTACATCGTCTGATCGGACACCTTCTCTAGTCGAGCAGCCGCAAGGGACTCTCGTTGCTCCGCCAGTGACTTTCATGCCACCACCTTTAAAGTCGTCAAAGGTAAAAAAGTTCGGCATCCATCCTTGATATAGTTGAAACAACGCTTTAGAGATCTCAAATCTCTCATACCTTGCTTGTCCTTGATATAGTTGTCTAAGGTGTTCAACCATATCATAAGCATCCATGTTCTCATGTTGCTTCTGAAGCTCAGAGTTCATGGTGGCGAGCATAAGGCATGACACATCTAATGCATCATCTTGATGCTTCTTGTAAGCATCCCTATCAGCTCTAGTGGCAGTAGCGAGGGGTGCCTCAGGAATGGGCTGCTGTAGGATGTACAATTTTTGTTCTTGCTTGAGAACTATTCTTAAGTTTCTGTACCAGTCTAGGAAGTTAGCTCCATTGAGCTTGTCCTTATCAAGGACAGATCACAGGGAGAGAGTGTTCGACATATTTGATGACATGATTATCTATAACAACATAATGCAGAACTTAGTATCATATATCGATCATTTAATTAGGCCTTTAATTAAATGATTCTTCCATAGAATTATGAAGCTTGGTAGGAGCAAGTCATGGTTGTGGTTTTACCCACACTACTAGCTCCAATTCCAATCGCGATAATATTCATGTGGGACAAGGTCCATATTATACCTCATCTTGAGTTAGCTTTGGCTAATCGCCCAAGACTCGTATAATGTAGGTAGGCATCTTATACCAATTGCATCAAATGCAACTCTTGTATAGCTAGATGAACAATACTATTTGTTCATTTACCCATCGTATGAAATTCATATTATAGCTCATCTTGAGTTAGCTTTGGCTAATCGCCCAAGACTAGTACAATTTGAATTCCATCTTATGGGATATACCTCTAAGCTCTCATTCTAAATTAGACAACTTAGTTAAGTCGCACCCAAGTTTAATAGTCGGATATCACAATTGTCCTATCGCACTCTAGCAAGATAAATTGAGTCACTTTACTTTGACAAAACCTGACTACAATTGATCGAGCTAGATGTGAGTATTAAACATTTGGTAGGCATATTCTAAAGGGACCTAATTATATATATTAAACATGTATCGAATACATCACAAAGCACACATTACACATATATGCATAAATCAAAACGTGACACGGTTATGACCCCCATAAACTACGATCTTCTCAAGCCAATGAGAAGAGCGATGAGTCCACCTAGGTCAAAGCAGCTTCTCCAAGCGCTCCCTTTGTCGCCGTGTGTTGTTGTCCTTCCTTTTCACCCATCGCCCAGTAGACTAACTCCTTTCTAATTGGTACATTACAAAATCTAAAGAAACTCGATTTATATTCGAGTGTAGTTTAAAATTACAACTAGAATAAAAAGGATGAAGGCACGACACGTAGGCCGTATTATGAATTACAACAACACACACAACCGCATAGGGGGTTCAAGGGCCATAACCATGCACCATGTCATATATATTCACAATATATTTACGACATAAATTTACTATGATTGCAATAACAAATTATGAGCTGCAACGCCACGGCGGTCCCGCTAGCCGGTTAGCGGGCGAGGTCAAGGGGCAGCGCCCCCAAAACAAAATTAATTTTACATACTCGTATGAGTTGCTACCATGCCCGAGACCCTACTACCCTTAAGACTGACTATGTTTCGTTCCGAACAAAATACCTTTGGCCGAGACCTTGTTGGTCACATACCAACTATGTTTCATTCTCAACAAAACACTAATTTTTGGCCGAAACTCATAATTTTGCAGATCATAATAAACCTATCATGCTTTTCTATATCACATATAAAACTCTAAAACTTAGTATATCCCTTCGTAAGTGGCTCTGATATCACTGTAAGGAAATATGTTGCTAAACACGCAAACGTGCAGCAAACAAACATATTTCCTCTAGAAGATCTATGTGAAAGGAAAGAGAAATTCCTACATATACTAAGTTTTCTAACATAGCATGAGAGATTATACCTTTGGTGCATGCTCACGGACTCCTGACAGCTCGGATCACAACACGATCTCATGTTCGCGCCTCTACGGTATCCACACGAACAAGCGTTTGTTTATCTCACAAACTCACAAGATGGAGAAAGGTTGTGCTAACAACCTATGGAGTGGATTTCAACCAAGAGAGGAGAGGAGTAATGAGAATGAAGAACTACCCAAAATGAAGAGAAAATTGCTTAAGTATTTTCATCTAATGAAAACACTTAATTAGCATTAATGGCCTTAATGAGCATTTACACTCCATTAAGGACCAAGCTTGTAACTCCTCATTTCAAATGAGTGTAACTCTTCATTTCAAATTCAATTTCGAAAATTGAATGAAATGAATAATTGAATTTCGAAATTCAATAATTATCTTCATTAAATTTCACTTGAGTCTAACTCAAGTCTCCTCACTTGAGTCTAACTCAAGTCTAATTCACTTGAGTCTAACTCAAGTCTAATTCAATCGAGTCTTACTCAATTAATCCTCATGCAATTCAAATTCAATGAATCACAATTTCATTAATTCAAATTTACTCCTTGAGTCTAATTTGAATTGGACTTAATCCAACAATTAGATCCAATTGAGTCCAACTTAATAAGTTCAATTCGGATTAGACTTAATCCAATGATTCATCATATGAATCCATCTCCAAATCTACTTATTCTTTGTGTGTGACCCAATAGGTTCTCGTAATGTTGGTAATGTACCCAAATCAATATTTAGATACATAAGCAATGAGTGACATCTAGCAAGGCATCATTACTACCCAAGTGACGAGAAGGTCAATATCCGACCTAACATGTCCGTGGCTATTATCTTGTATGACTTTGTCCCTCTAACCTTGATATCTAGGTTGATCAATGAGGCATAGATCGTGTCATCCTCTTATCAACCTTTGTGTTTCTTGATCTCTAAGTGGACACACTCAATCAAATAAGCTCAATATCTCATATTGACTCATTTGCGCATGACCATGCTTTCTTGTGTTCTACTAATCAAGGGGCCCACAGATATTGCTTCCATCATATGGAAGGGATAGATCCCATCTACATCACTCACATCCCTCCGCATAATTCATTGCATACCCAGTGATCGACTTTATTGTCCACCTTGTTACTGGTGATGTTTGCTGATACCAAAGTACACAACTCCTTATGTAGGGAATCGTAGTGACTTCAGGTCTAAGGACTATTTATACCAATAGTCACATGAGAATGTTTATGACACTCATATAATGATCCATGAAACATTCTCATGGCGGGTCATTCAGTATATATTCTCTAATATATACCCATGTGTTAACCTGATATCTCATATCCATGACTTGTGAGATCAAGTCATCCGTTGGCCTACATGCTAGTCTCAACGCATTAATATTGTCCTTGTATATTAATGCTCAACTAGGAACAGTTAAGAGTAGTGTTCTCTACAATATCTCACTATACTGTAGATAAGAACTTACTACCTAAGGACATTATACTTATCAATTGACACTGAATTGAAATAAATATAATAACCAACTTTACCTTTTATTAATAATGATATATGATACAAAATGAGCCCTTTACAATCACCTCATAATTGGTACTAGGGCTAATACTAACACGATCCACACCTAACTAGCCTAGGTATGAAGCTCATTTGATTCTTCCTTTGATGCTAACTGATCTATCTCTCTCTCTCTCTCTCTCTCTCTCTTGTAGCCGAAGTCATGATGCAAGCGCGTGTGGCTGGCAAGGCGAAGCTCAAGGACGCCGCGATCAATGCGGTAGCCGTTGAAGAATTGGTGAGCCAAGGCCTATAGCCGGTTGGCTCCCATGAAGATCCACTCAGCGTGAGCGAGGAGATGCTCATTATGGTAGGTGAAGGTGAACCTAGCCATGCACTGAGCGAGGGAGTCGCCACGAGCTCACAGCTTCCCTCTAGGCGATGCCTGATCATCCCGGTGGAGGAGCCATCAAGCTCGACCTCCTCTGGTATGCGACTAAACAGGCGCAAGAGGCGCCGAGCAGAGCCCTCACCGCGCTCTGCTACTTTGGGGGCCCAGTCTGCCGAGCGGGTCGAGACTTCGACCCCTACTCCCCTCCTAGAGGTTGCAACGGCTACATCGTTTGATTGGACGCATTCTCTAACTGAGCAGCCACAAGGGACTCTCGCTGCTCCGCCAGTGGCTTTCATGCCACCACCTTCGAAGTCGTCGAAGGTAAAAAAGTCCGGCATCCGTTCGGCATCTGCCTCCCGACCATCCGACCAGGCGACTTTGGCGCAATCGACCCCGAGTGGCCAGTGCCATATCACGGCAATCCTCCACCTACCTTCCCACTGAAGAATACAGTGAGCCGAGAACTGGATCTCGAGGCCCCGAGTACCAAATTGTCATGCAGGGGCCGCTCGCCAAAATCTGGGAGGACGCTCGAGCCCGCACAACAATGATGTCACCGGGTGCTCTCGCGAATAGACACACCCAGATGTCCACTGGGGTAAGCTTCATCTACATTTGCATACTTCACTTCCGATCGACACTTATGTTTGTTTGTTGTCCGTAGTACTGTGTGGAGAGCTTGGCCATGTGCCATAGGCTTGCCTTTTTGGAAGAGGAGGTGAAGCAGCTGAAGGCGTCGAGCGGCCAACCCTCCGCCACTCAGGAACAAACAGCCGCTGAGGTGGCTAGACTTCAAGCTGCTCTGGAGAAGAGCGACAAATTGCTTGAGGCCAAATGGCCAAGAGCACCGGGCAGGATACTATGCTAGAGCGGCTCAATAAACAAGTCACCATCTTTGACAATAAGATCGAGTTGGCGAATGCGCAAAAGAACCGAGCCATCGCTGACCTCGACGAGAAGAATAAAGAGGCTCGAGCCCTCACCCAGAAACTGAAAGAGGCCAAGGACATTTTGATTTCCGAGCGGAACAACCGCTCAGCCGAAGAAACGACCCTCTGCGGCCAGATTGCCTCTAAGGATGTTGTGCTAGCTGCCGCCAAGGACGAGTTGGAGGGATCTCGAGCGGTCTTGAGGATTTATCAGGATACCGAGGGGATTAGATTTGATGCCATGAAGCAAGCATACATTTGCACGGACTCATTCTGTGACAAAGTTGCCGATCGGGCCCTCTAGCTGTTCGATCTGGCAATCGACAGGATGATCAACCAACTTCAAGAAGGAGGCCATTTACCAGCTTCTCTGGCTAGCAACATTATTAGCCGGGACAAGCTCACTGCCTCTCTACCAGACGATGCCTTAGACTATCTTGAGTGAGGCTGAGAGTCCCTGTAATTCTGAAGTTTTGTAAAAAATTTTGAAGTTTAAATGCATGCTCGTCCGTTTGGACGAGCTTTACCTCCTTGCATGTTTTTCGACTTCTGATTATTTACCAAAGCTCTTAACTTCGTTCATAATTTTTCTATTAGCCGACCGACCCCTCTAGTGTTCGGTGTCCTTGATTCCGTAATCTCCCTCTTGACCCTGGGAGTATGTTAAAGAACAATGCCGAATAGTCATTATATTTTGAAGACTGTAGCTCGGGTTCACGGTTGGCTATTCATTGAAAACTACTCAACCTCGAATGAGGGAGACAAGAAATCCCGTATGCTGGTTTAAGACCAGAAAAAACCACTCAACCCCGAACAGAGGAGATAAGTGCTCTAATAAGCTGGCCCATCGGTGAAGCTCGCTCGACCCCGAACGACCAGCATGAGAGTTTCTAACGCCGAGCTCGTGGCGTAAATACAACTTAAACCCATCCGATTGGCATGTGAATCTCTAACTCGTAGGTTTATAGTCACCGCTCGACTGTTGATGAAGACTCGGGTTTTAGATCGTCGCTCGACCATTGGTGGGGACAAGAGTTTAACGTCATCGCTCGACAATTTGATATAGACCCACGTTGAACATCGTCGCTCGATGATTTGGTGTAGATCCTGACTGTTGTGATCACGTGCTTAAGGTTACCGCTCGACCATCAATGGAGATGAGGGTTTAAGGTCGCCGCTCGATCGTTGATGGAGATGAGAGTTTAAGGTTGCCACTCGACCGTTGATGGAGACAGGGGTTTAAGGTCGTCGCTCGACCGCTGGTGGAGACAAGAGTTTAACATTGCCACTCTACGATTTGAGGTAGACTCGCGTTTAACGTCGCCACTCGATGATTTAAGGTAGACTCACGTTTAACGTCGCCGCTCGACGGTTGGAGGTAGACTCACGTTTAACGTCACCACTCGACGATTGGATGTAGACCCGCGTTTAACGTCGTCGCTCGACGATTGGTGGAGACAAGAGTTTAACGTCGTCTCTCGACGATTTGAAGTGGTCTCACGATTAACGTCGTCGCTTGACGATCTGATGTGGACATCAATAGTAGACACGCGTTTAAGGTTTCCGCTCGACCGTTGATGGAGGCAAGAGTTTAAGGTCGCCGCTCGACCGTCGGTGGAGACAAGGGTTTAATGTTGCCGCTTGACGGTTTGACGTATACTCAAGTTTAAGGTCGCCGCTCGACCGTTGAGAAAGATGTACTTCAAGAGGCTTCTACTTTTTTATTCAAAATTTTCCCTGCACTCGAGAGACATACAAGAAATACAGTACATAGTATTCACTCGCACACCTCTCATCCAACCCTGTTGGGTTGAAGATGGTTCGCACTCGATGGCCTCTCAAGCTGCCTTCACTCTTCGTCCTACAAATAGTAGACACCCAAACAGAGCTTTTGCACGACCTTGAACGGTCCTGCCCATGGTGCCTCGAGCTTGGTGACGTCACCGATCGGCTTCACTTTCTTCCAGACGAGGTCGCTGACTTAGAAGGACCTCGGGATCACTTGCAGGTTGTAGTTCTATTTCATCCGTTGCCGGTACGCCGTTAGCCAAACTGCGACTTTTGCCAATGCTTCGTCCACCAAGTTGAGCTCCATCAGCCTTCGTTCGGCGTTCCCTTCGTCGTAAAGCTGCACCCGATCGGATTCTACTCCGACCTCCACGGGGACAACTGCTTCACTATCGTACACCAACTGGAATGGGGTTACGCCGGTCGCCTCCTTCAGAGTCGTGCGGAGAGCCCATAACATACTGGGGAGCTCATCGACCCAGCTGCCTCCCATGTGGTTGAGCCGACACTACAACAAAATCGCTCATAGACATCGGTTTTCCACCGGTGTCTATTTGATTTTCGACCGATGTCTATGAAGCCGATGTTAAAAGTCTGCCATTTTAGACATCGGGTTAAAACCGGTGTAGTATCACTTAACGACACCGGTCTTCGAATCGGTTATTAACTGGTGTAGTATCACTTAACGACACCGTTTCATCAACGGTGTAAAACCGATGTAATATTGTATGTTAATAACACCAGTTTTGGCAGCGGTAAATGACCGATGTAATATTACTTTATAACACCGGTTTTACATCGGTGGAAAACCGATGTAATATGTATATTTTTTAACAGCACAGATTTGATTTTAAAACCGACAATAACAAAAAAAAATACACAAATATTCACAAATTGTACAAATATTCATCATTCAATAATATCCATAAAATACACAAATATTCACAAATTATATAAATAATCTTCTTACAACAATATCCATAAAATACCCAAACATTCTTTTTACATCAAAAGCTAGCTAATAGATATCAAAATCAAGGTAGAACATTCTTTTAACACATCAAGGTAGAACCGCACTTCAAATGTAATCTAGCATGCATTCAGCCCACTCGAACCGCACTTCATCAATTTCAACTCTGGAGTACTTGAGATTTGTAAACTGTAAAAACACATAAATCCACCATATGTCAAATAACTAAAACAAATGTGTGCATGTATCAAATAAAATAGAATACTGAGTTTTTAAAGGCTGCTGTGGAAGATAACGAATATAACAGTGAAGGAAGTATAGAAGAACAAAGAAAATGTTCATAGTTAACAAGCAAATGAAGAGATATACTATTTATTGTACTACCTCTGATGCCATCTTCCAAATCTCATAAGCAAGAATGCAACTGTGCCCTTTGTATACACATGGCTAATAGACATAATACAATAAGGAGCAAAAGCTATAAAATTCACCATCAATGAAGCAGGCAAACACAAGGTGGGTTGATATGCAGTGAATCAAAAGGCAACTGTGCCCTTTTTTTGTGGCTTTCATCTTTCCCAGATAATTCCTTCAGTGATTTTTGCTGCTAACTTGGTTTATGTTTTTTCACATCTTTGTATTAGCGGAATGGATTAAGATTATAAAACCCTCTTACATTTCTTTTGCAGTTGGTTGATTTTGAGAGATGGAAAATTATTTTCTCAGAATTTAAGAAAAGTGCTGGTTACTTCAGCAGAGTCTCTCTTCCAGAATATAATGTTCCTCGAGAGCAACAAGAAATGGAAATTCAAGCTAACATCTTTGCTTTTGGAGTAGTTTTACTGGAAATAATCAGTGGAAGACCTCCATATTGCAAGGAAAGAGGGTGTCTGATAAATTGGGTAAGATGCATATTTGAAAATATTTGATACTCAAAAACAGCATAAGCTTCTTGTAACAGATACTGAGGGCATAAACCCAAATTTGTTCTTATTTCCTACAAACTTCCGATAATCATTTGTTCCATGTAGTTTAGAAGCTTAATTCTCAACAAGCCCTCTAATCAGTTCATACAATAGTCAGGGTAAGTTAAAGGTTGTATTACCTCTATTTAGCTACCTTATCACATCCCAACTGAGGAAATCATAGCCTCGCTGCAAATCACAAGTTTCTTTCAACATTATCTTCCCTTTGGAGATTCATTAGTTGGAAAAGACATAACATTGTTTGCCCTTTGGGTTTGCTAGTCTCAAGATATATCCTTCTTGATCCAACAGTTTGTGATTCATATTAGTAGATTCATGCTATATATCCACGGCTCATTGTTCTTCTATGTTATACAGGCCACAAAGTATCTTCAAAACCCACAAGAGATAAGTAAACTAGTAGACTGAACTGAAAAACACAAAGTCAGAAGACCTCGCGGGTTACAGTTAGCCATGTGCATGAAGATGGGGGTCTAAAAGTGTATATCTGGTTAAGTAGGGTCATACTTGATGGTAGATGTACAAAAAAAAATTGGTTCTCAAAATTCAGAAAATACACTTAAACAATAAAAAAAAAAACTTAGTTTAGAGTCACAAAATGAACCTTTTGCTATGAAACAGGAGCCCAACATTTAAACAATCAAAATAAGGATTAGTATTGATTACCCATTTATCTTAATAGGTTAGGTTAAATTCGAGTATCAATCCTTTAATCCTAAGGTTACCATTTAAGATAGCTTATCCAGCCACTCTACTCACTGCATCTCCTAATCTCTATTTCCTTTCTTCTTAGGCAATCATTTAGTCTCCAACTAGTATATGATTTGTAACAAAAGCATAGCATTCGGTTTGTATAAAAAAAAAAATTGTAACAAAAGCATAGCATCCGGTTTGTATCAAAAAATCATAGCAAGCACGAGTTTGTAAATCACGAATAAGTATTGGCAACATAATAGGCAATGAATGAGCCATATTGGAATTCAAGCAGGACAAATTGAACTTGAGATTAAGTATTGCATAAAGAAAGAATTGGATTTACCATAGCCTTCCATAGAGATAATTTGTAAATCACCACCAAAATAGCGAGCATAGAGACGACTAATTGGAAGCCCATAACCATAACCAGCCATAATTACTCCATCTGAGCTTCCTTCATCGTTTTCCTCGAGTGGATTTTTAGCAGTGCTATAGAGATATGTGAAAATCTTTGGAAGACCACTTCTTGGTATGCCACCCCCTTCATCTGATATCTGAAATAATTGATAGCATATCAAGATCAGTATTCCAAAGCTAGAAAAACTAGATGATTGATATGTAACAAGAAATTCCTCGAACCATGAGTATTAACAAACAGAGAAATGCCATAAGATATAATTTAATGATATTAAGAAGAAGATAAATTACAAAAATTAGAAAATTTTTGCATTTATCCGGGTGTTATACTTGTATCAACAGCAGATGCTGATATACATGTTGGCAGTAAAAGATTTTCAACAGGCTCTGACGTATTCTTGTATGCAAATGAGAAGGAACATACCTGGTCCACAGTAGCAAGTTGAAAGAAATAATCAGATAAGTCATAATATACAATATCATCAAAAAATTATTTATACAGTAAGGATGTGAACCTCAAACAAAAAGAAAGTTATAATCATATTACTCTGAAACGAGAGGATTGGTTATACTAATTCCTCCTCCTCGCGCTCTCCCCTACCTTGTGTCTCTTGGGGAAGCACGAGTTTGGGATGATGATCATGGCCTTCGTGACCTTCTGCGGGCTGAGGACGGGGGACCTGAGGCTGATCACTAGGACTGTGCTGCCGAAAATTTTCTTGGAGAACCTCCATCTGCATGCATGCGAGGTGCTGAAAGGGAGGCGAGCTGTTGTGCTCACCACCTTGCCGAGGCTCATGGTGGAGGGATTCTTGAAGGAGTACTTAGAGGTGGGGTAGGTGGTGGGGGCGGAGCTGCAGGTGGTGAAGGGCTGCTACTTCACGGGGGTCATCTCTTGGCCTGACAAACAGAGAGCTCTCAGGGACATGGTCAAGGCCGGTTCGGCCATTGTGAACCTCTCCAATGTTCACCACCACCAACTCTCGGCCAAGGTTGGACCTGCATTTCTTTCGATTCCACGTTAGTCGATCAAAGATATGAGTTAAAAGTGATTGTTTTATTTTTCAGGAAATTTATGTCGTGAGAGAGGAGGAATCAAGGAGTGAGAGCAGCAAAATGCCGAGAAACAAGTACCCGAAGCAACTTGTGTTCCATGACGGAAGACTGGCTTTTCTCCCGACGCCATGCGAGATGATGGCGTTCTTCATGTGGATACCCGTGGCAATCCCTTTGGCCGTGTTCAGGATCGCGATGGGGATCGTTTTCCCTTATAAAATATCCATCTTCATCGCCGCCGTCACCGGAATCCGATTCCGGAGGGCCGGAGATGGGAAAGCGAACGGGGAGAAGAAGGGGGTGGTGTACGTGTGCACGCACCGGACGCTGTTGGACCCGGTGATGCTGTGCTCGGCGCTGGAGAGGACGGTGCCGGCCGTGAAGTACAGCCTGAGCCGGGTGTCGGAGGTGTTGGCGCCGATGCGGACTGTGCGGCTGACCCGGGACAGGGGACGAGACGCGGCGACGATGCGGCGGCTGCTGGCGGTGGAGGGGGGCCTGGCAGTGTGCCCGGAGGGGACGACGAGCAGGGAGCCGTACCTGCTGCGGTTCAGCCCGCTGTTCGCGGAGGTGGCGGAGGAGGTGGTATCGGTGGCTCTGGACGCGCAGGTGGGAATGCTGTACGCTACCAAGGCCTCCTCTTCTCAACCAAATGGAGGAGTTGGAGGAGATGCGGTGTGGTTGGACGGAGAAGCAAGTTCGTCGTGTCTTGATCCTGATCGGGAGAGGATCTAGGAAGGGGGGAAGAGGGAGATGTGGTTGAGAGAGATGGTCGGAGGTTTAGGTTTAGGCTGAGAGATATGGTCGGATGGTCGGAGGTTTAGGTTATCGCGAGAGAGATGTCGCGCAGAGGAAGGGCGGGATAAAGATTTAGGTTTGGAGGGAATTCACAATGTGCAGATTTTGGCTTGTGGGGAAAAATTAAAATATTATTTGGGTTCATTAACATCGGATTTTAAAAACCGATGTTAAAATCGGTGTCTATTAACCAAAAAAAGGGCGCTCATAGACATCGCCTAAAAAACCGATGTCTATGAGCTAAAATCTGCGCTCATAGACACCGGTTTTTAGAAAAATTGGTGTAAAATACTCGAAAACATCGGTTTTAGCCTAAAACCGTTGTTGTTCCACTGATGTCTATGAGCGATTTTGTTGTAGTGCGAGTGCGTAGGACTCTGAGAATCTCCCGATTGGCGACTTCGACTTGCCCGTTGCCCTGAGGGTAGGCCATCGAGATGAAGGCTTGTTAGATGCCATAGCCTTCACACCATTCTCCAAGCTTCCGAACGGCGAACTGTCTTCCGTTGTTGGACACGAGTCGGCATGGGATTTCAAATAAACAAATAATGTTTTGCCAAATAAATTTGATGACCATCTACTCGGTGATTCTTGCCAGTGGCTTGACTTCTACCCACTTTGAGAAGTAGTCCACTACGACGAGTAGAAACTTCCGCTAACCGGTCGCCATAGGGAAAGGCTCGACGATGTCTATACCCCATTGGTTGAACGTGCATGATACAGTGGATGCTTTCATTTCCTCAGTCGGTCAGTGCGGCAAGTTGTGATACTTTTGGCAGGATAGGCAGGTGGCCACCGTCTAAGCAGCATCTGTTGGACCGCGTTGGGTCGGCTAGAAGGGGGGTTGAATAGCCCTGCACAAATAAAAATAAAACCCTTCTTGGACTTTCAAAAGAACACTTGCATTAATTAAAGAAAGAACTAAAATGATAGAGGTGTTGGATCGAGACACGCTAGAGGGGGGGGGGGGGTGAATAACGCTCGTGGCTTTCACACTTTTCGAATCATAAAACTATCGAAGTTAAAACGCAACGGAATAAAAAAAACACACAAACACAGGGGATTTTACTTCGTTCGGAGCCTGTGACGACTCCTACTCGAAGGCCCGCGATCCTTGATCGCTTTCCGTGGGCAACAACTATAACTTTGAATAGAGTACAAGTATTGCAAATAAGTACAATAAAAAGAAACACAGTTATACCGACAACAGTATAGAAATCACAAGTTTCGGAGCTCCGGGTCGTCGGTGTCAAGTCGTAGCACTTCCGGGTCGTCGATTTAGCAGCACGTAGTAAGAGGATTACTTAGAATCGGATTCTTGAAGGTGCTACTCGAAACCCCTTTATAAAGGGTGTTCAAGGCGCCTTGAAGGTTATTTAAGGCGCCTCCATGCTGCCAAGTCACCCGTGTGGATCAAGCTTGAACTAGTCGAATTTTATCTGCTCAAGACACCTTATGCCTCATTCAAGGTGCCTTCCAAGGCGCCTTATGACTCCTTCAAGGCGCCTCCAGAGTACTTCGCAGCCAGCTCCAGCTTTGCACCCGAGGCGCCTCCAAGACCCATGGAGGCGCCTCAGACACTGTTCATCCGAGGTTAACTTGTGCTCCTTTGGTCCTGCAACAATGTTAGTCCCAAACACATACCCTGCAAACCAAAGTTAGCACAATACAATAGAAAAATATGATAACAGAGTAATGACAGTCTCCGGACTGTCCGGGTCTGACTTCGGATTTCCGTTCGGAAACCCTAGGTCGACCCGACGCCTACTGTTCACTCTACGGGGAACGCGTCCTCACCTACTCCACTCAGGAGATTTACCTGCTACCAGTGCGATCCTCCAGATCGACTGGACTTTTGCTCAGTACTCGATGCTTCCGGACTTTCTGCTGGACATCCGCTTCCCGGCTAGTCCAGTCTTTCACCTGGTTCGCGACACCAGGACTTTCCACCTACGGTTACCACTCCTAGGACTTTTACCTGAAGCCATCGACCTGCCAAGACTTTCCGCATAAGGTTACCACCCCCTATGACCTAGGGTTACCATCCCCTAGGGTTTTCCCTTTGCCTAATCGCAGCTAGGACTTTCCTGAAATACTTAAGCAGACTTGTTAAATCACAAAATACCTTAACTTTGAATCCTTTTCCATTATCAAAACACGAGTTCGATCGTCAGATGCTTCCCGCACCAACAATCTCCCCCTTTTTGATTATGACAACTCAAATTCAAAGTTAAGTAAACAGATATCAAATAACGAATAGATGAAAACATTTAAAGCAAGCTTAGCAATTTTGCTAAAGTAAACTCTATGAATTTAAAGTATAGCACCAAGTTTAGGCTCCCCCTTTAACATTCATTTTAAATTTGAATTTTATAATTATTTGAGTATTTGAATTTTGAATTTGTAATTGCTGCTACTCTCCCCCTTTGCCATATATCAAAAATAATCAAAATAGTCATTTGATTTTTAAAGAGTGATAGCACTTAACATTTTATAATTTTCTTTTCTTACCTTTTAGCTAAGTGAAATTAAGATCTAAAAGTTAATAAGGGTTGATTTTAAAGGATAATGTTAGCCCTTTGGAACATAGCTAAGCTCTTTGCAAAAACTTAGCTTAATTTTAAACAATACTTATTAAATTTTAGGACAAGGAGGGATTGGAGTAGCTAAAAATTTGGTTTAGGTTATTTATTCAAAGTCAGTTGGTCCTTAAGTCCAAGCATGAGTCAAGTTCAATAGATTTCAAATTATCCAGTTTTACTTTAAGAGGTATCAGAGCCCTAAAGATCAAACATGCTTAACCAGAAAATTGAGTATCCTTTACCAACTGTCTAACCTTTAGCTACTTGCTGATTGCCTAGAGAGCAACAACTTTCACTTGGTTAGTCAAGTTAAGGCAATTTGGACCAGATAGATTTGACTAGAGCTGAAAAACTTGACTTGATTGATGTATATTAGGTGTTTAACGCCCAGACTCATATTGATGCACAGATATAAGAATTCTTGAGTCCAGACTGTACCCTATGCACCTCACGTCATTCTATGTCTTTCAAATACAATCAAGGTATACCTAGGTGTTTGTGAGATGCTCTGGCTTAAATCTAGGAGAACATGATTTCTAGGGGGAAAGCCTAAGTAAAATCCCATTTTTGAAACTTCTAAGAAAAAGGGATTTTAAAATTATTTTTCCTATATTTTTTTAAAACCAATTTAAAAGTTATTTTGAAATTATACTCACAATTTAAAAAAAAAATACATAAATTCTTAATTAAATATAAGGCAGCTAAACATCAGATGACCAACTCCAAGATACAATCCAAAAGATGAGTAAGATAGGCAGATCCAAGAAGTGAATGACATGTCCAGACAGTCTAAAAGATAGAATCAAGCAGGTGGATCGTCAGCTGGAGGATCGACTACCGGCTGCTCGGGTGGCGGCTGAGGCTGTCCTTGATGCCGAATCTCGCCTCGGAGAGATGCGAGACCAGTAGCCATCTCGGATCACATAGATCGAAGGAAGAGATGGCTATCTAGCACAGCTCATCGCGTTTGAGTGGACTGTATCTCGAGCCGAGTGAGTCTGTCCTCGACAGAGAGTGGTGCCGAAGATGAAGGCCCGGCTGATGTGGAGGGTCCGGCAAAGGTGGAAGGATCTGTGAAAAAGTCCTCTGCCAGGAAATCGGGCCACTCCTCATCCGCATCTAGTACGTCCTCGGCCTCTGGAGCACCAGGGGCAGCAACTGGTGGTGGTCGGCCCTTCCAGGCCAGAATCCCCTCGGCAGTGACCTCTGCCCCCGCTAATCTAAGGCTACGCTGACCTAACTCATCATAAATGGTAAGTGGGATGAGTACCCCTCTAGTGATGTCTATCCTAGAGCTGGAGAATATCTGGGTCAGGATATGACAGTAAGACATATGAATCACTCCAGATGTAACTGTACTAGATGCAAGAATGATGTTATGAAACATATGGAGGACTATGTCTATATCTAGGCGCTAGTTGAGGGCGTACAGAAAGAACGAGTGGGATGGTCGCATCTTCGAGACGTCTCGAGATGAGATGGGTAGGATGCATGCTGTCAGGACTCTGTACATAGCATAATCCTGAACACGAAGAAGAGTGGATCTGAAATCGGTCAGGCCCAAGGGTCTCTCCTCTCAAAAAAAATGCATGTAGATGTCATCTAATGTAATGTGGGAATAGGGATCACCAAAAGGTAGCTCCCTACTCGGATAACATAAGAATGTACACTGGGATTCCCTAAGCTCTAAGCTGGTGCGAAGTAGGGAGGGAGTAAACTGAAGGTCAGTACCACCAACTTTGGTGGAATAGGTACTATCATCAACCTTTTCAAGGTTGTGATAGAACTGGGCACATAGGTCTTGGTTGACTGTAGTGGTACAGTCAACCAGTTTATCTAGATGATAGTAGTTTATCATCTGGATTGCCGGTTGACAGTATTGGGATAAAAATTCCCGACCAATATATCTAGACTTAATAGACTCAAAGGTGAACCTAGCGAAGTCTATCCTATGCTGTTCCGAGGGGAATCTAGGGTCCGTGGAAGGGGCCCTAGCTGGCATAGGATCCACAATACGACGCTTCCTATTGTTGACATTATACAAGAAAAAATAGCAAAACTAGCAAAAAATTTAGGAAATAGATGATTGAGAAGAGTTTAGATTATACCTCGGAGGCATAGCTAGGATTGAAGGAGGAAGAGATGGATAGAAGGCGCCTTGGTTGGGAAAAACTCGGGTTGAGGTGTGTTTCAGCAGAACACGAACAGAAGGAAATGCTTCTGTTCGTGGCAAAAGTGAAGAGTGAAGGCGCCTTTAAGGGCTCTTTAGGGCGCCTTTGGAGGCGCCTTAAAGGGTTCCTTAAGGCGCCTTAGATAGGCGGCGGGAAATTTCCCGCCGCTATTGAGGGCGCCTCCCTCGTGTGGGAGGCGCCTTCATTCAGGAGCCACGTGTCTTTTTTATTTATTTATTTATTTTTATTTTTATTTTTTTTAATTAGGTTTAATTAGTTTTAAGTTAACACATATTTTACGTTAATTAAATTTTGACAAAAATAATTTTAAGTTAATTTGTGAAAAATAATTTTAATTAAATTAATTTTGAAAAATAATTTAAGTTAATTAATTTTGAAAATAATTTTAAGTTAATTAATTTGAAAATGATTTTAAATTAATTTTGAAAATAATTTTAAGTTAATTATTTTGAAAATAATTTTAAGTTAATTAATTTTGAAAATGATTTTAAGTTAATTAATTTTGAAAATAATTTAAGTTAATTAATTTTGAAAATAATTTTAAGTTAATTAATTTTGAAAATAATGGAAGTTAATTAATTTTGAGAATAATTTAAAGTTAATTAATTTTGAAAATGATTTTAAGTTAATTAATTTTGAAAATAATTTAAGTTAATTAATTTTGAAAATAATTTTAAGTTAATTAATTTTGAAAATAATTTTAAGTTAATTAGTTTTTAAAATGATTTTAAGTTAATTAAAAAAGAATTTTAAGTTAATTAATTTTGAAAATGATTTTAAGTTAATTAATTTTGAAAATAATTTAAGTTAATTAATTTTGAAAATAATTTTAAATTAATTAATTTTGAAAATAATTTTAAGTTAATTAATTTTGAAAATAATTTAAGTTAATTAATTTTGAAAATAATTTAAGTTAATTAATTTTGAGAATAATTTAAAGTTAATTAATTTTGAAAATGATTTTAAGTTAATTAATTTTGAAAATAATTTTAAATTAATTAATTTTGAAAATGATTTTAAGTTAATTAATTTTGAAAATAATTTAAGTTAATTAATTTTGAGAATAATTTTATGTTAATTAATTTTGAAAATAATTTTAAGTTAATTAATTTTGAAAATAATTTTAAGTTAATTAATTTTGAAAATAATTTAAAGTTAATTAATTTTGAAAATAATTTTAAGTAAATTAATTTTGAAAATAATTTTAAGTTAATTAATTTGGATTAACTTGATTTAAGTTTAAGTCAATTTTAGTTTTAATTTCTTAGTCATCTCACCCGATCTAAATTTTCAATCAGGGAACCCTATAATTGTTGTGAGATGAATTATGGTTGAATTTTAGGGTCGAGTTTAACTTTGTGTTAGATTTAGGTTTAGCTTTGGGTTCAACAAGTAAGGATTCTTTGGATAAACTTCTGGGCTATGGTGAGTCACAAGGAACTCATTAAAGTAACCATGCCTTCGAGGTTTCCCAAATAGTCCTACCCATTGAACTTAATACTAAACCTTGGTCTAACTAGTTATGATCCATTTAAGGGTAGCTTCGGTCAGTTCCACTTGGCCAAATGCACCAGGTCGAAGCCATATCTTCCTAGACATGCGATGCCCAAGCTTCCCTAACGTACTATCATCCAAAAACTTCACCAGTACTGTGGGTCAAGTTAAACCTAGCCCGTTTTAATCTAACCTTAATTACCCTGCCGGGTAATCTACTCTTGTTTTACCCATTTCGGGTAGATTAAGTTCAGTTACCCAGTCGTGTAGTTCAGTTGGGGGTGCTAGCTATTCTGGATCCTCCATCTATATTTTATTTGAATTCGAATTATTTTGAAATTTTTTTTAAGTGAATTTTGATTTAATTTCGAATTTTGAATTTGTAATTTGAATTTTGAATTTTAATTTAATTTCAAATTCAAGAATTTTGAATTTGTAATTTGAATTTTAAATTTTAATTTAATTTCGAATTTTGAATTTGTAATTTAAATTTTGAATTTTAATTTAATTTAATTTCGAATTTTGATTTTGTAATTTGAATTTGAATTTAATTTAATTTCGAATTTTGATTTAAAATTTGAATTGTTTTCGTGTTTACTCCCCCTGGATCATAGCCTCGATATGGTCTATCGAGGTAGTGTATTTGATCATTCGGGACCCAGTATTGGCCAAGTACAATTTGATTGACCAATTTGGACTTGGGGACCCATGCTTGTATTACCTTTCTATTTGGTTTGTTTATTAAGGATAAATAAGATTTATATTTCTTTTTAGTTTTGAATCCTAGCCCAGTTTTATTGTAAACGACTCTTTGTGTCCCAAGAATTAAGTCAAGATTCTTGGAGACTAAAGAAAACCGTTCTAAGGTATTTTTTAAATCCTTGACCTGATTTTTCAAACTTGAATTTTCTTCCTCAAGTTTTTGAACATGAGTAGAATTTTCAGTCTGAACTTGATCAGGTCAGGATTTAGAGTTAGTCACATCTTGAAGGACAGCTACTTCCTTTAGAAGTGACTTAATCTTAAGGTTTGACTTAGCTAACTTGCGTAATAAATAATTGACTAAATTATTAAGTCTAGGAATACTTACAGTGGAGTCTGGCCCTTCGGAAACGGATGCGGATCCGTGGCTTCGCTCGGACTCGGCCTCTGACTCGCTCTCGCTCTCGGATTCGACGATCTGGTCCCGGGCCATCAACGCCAGTAAACTCATCTGATCGAGTTCGTCGTCGTCGTCCTCCGAAGAAGATTCATCCCACGTTGTCTTCAGGGCCTTCTTTCTTCTTTGCTTTTTGGCTTCCTTTTGGTTAGGGCAGTTGGCCTTGATGTGCCCTTTCTGGTTGCACCCGTAGCAGGTAACTTCAAACTTTACTTTAGCACTCGGTTGGGCCTCCTTGGATTGTACCGCCTTCTTCAGGTCTTTCTTGTTGAAGCCCTTCTTCTTCTTGTAGAGCTTCTTCACGAGGTTCACGAGTTCGCTGGTCAGTTCGTCTTCTTTATCTTCTGAGTTAGGTTCGTCTTCTGATTTCGGTTCAGTTTTTCGCCGTAATCTTGGTTCCCGTGTTCGACTAGTACCTGTAACCAAAGAAATACCCTTCTCGGTTGGCTGTGCATTAGTTTGTTCATGAACTTCAAATTCACTAAATAATTCATCTAACTTTAAAGAAGACAAATCCTTGGAGACTTTGTAGGTATCTACCATTGATGCCCACAATGTACTCCTTGGAAACGAATTAAGAGCGTACCTTATTATATCCCTATTTTCTACCTTCTGCCCGATTCCGTGAAGGGAGTTAAGGATATCTTGAATTAGTGCGTGTAGCTGGCTTGCCGTCTCATTTTCCTACATTTTTAAGTTATACAACTTATTGAATAGTAAATCACGCTTACTTACTTTGGTATCGGAGGTCCCTTCATGAAGCTCGATCAACTTCTTCCATAGCTCCTTGGCGCTTGAGAATGGGCCAACGCGGTTTAACTCCTCCTTTGTTAGTCCGCACTGGAGGGTACAAGTTGCTCTGGCGTTTGCCTCCACCTTCTTGATTAATGCAGGCTCCCAATCTTCGCAGGGTGTAGGATTGCCGTCTTTATCTGTTGGCAGATCCAAACCAGTCTTGACGATCATCCAGGTTTCGAACTGGATCTTCAAGAAGTTCTCCATTCTGCCCTTCCAGTAACTAAAGTCCTCTCCGGTGAAGAGCGGGGGACGGACAGTACTATAACCCTCTTGTTGGGCCATTTTAGATTAACTACGAAGAAAATAAATGACAAGAAAATTCCAGGACTTGGTCCTGAATTAGTAGTGCGGGAAGTATTAAAAATAGAACACGAACTCGGGTGGTGTTGCACCAACCTCGAGCAAAAACCGATTCGAGAAAAAGAATTAGAATATAGCTATAAAGCTAAATTCTAATTGACTCCGAAAATTTGAAATTACCACGAAAGAAAATTATTTTGATTGGTGGTTGCACCAATTCAAAATGACGCCGCTCTGATACCAATTGTTGGATCGAGATGCGCTAGAGGGGGGGGGGGGTGAATAGCGCTCGTGACTTTCACACTTTTCGAATTGCAAAACTATCGGAGTTAAAACGTAGCGGAATAAAAACAAACACACAAACACAGGGGATTTTACTTCGTTCGGAGCCTGTGACGACTCCTACTCGAAGGCCCGCGATCCTTGATCGCTTTCCGTGGGCAACAACTATAACTTCGAATAGAGTACAAGAATTGCAAATAAGTACAATAAAAAGAAACACAGTTATACCGACAACAGTATAGAAATCACAAGTTTCGGAGCTCCGGGTCGTCGGTGTCAGGTCGTAGCACTTCCGGGTCGTCGATTTAGCAGCACACAGTAAGAGGATTACTTAGAATCTGATTCTTGAAGGTGCTGCTCGAAACCCCTTTATAAAGGGTGTTCAAGGTGCCTTGAAGGCTATTCAAAGCGCCTCCATGCTGCCGAGTCACCCGCTTGGATCAAGCTTGAACTGGTCGAATTTTATTTGCTCAAGGCGCATTATGCCTCATTCAAGGCGCCTTCCAAGGCGCTTTATGACTCCTTCAAGTCGCCTCCAGAGTGCTTCACAGCCAGCTCCAGCTTTGCACCCGAGGCGCCTCCAAGCCCCATGGAGGCGCCTCGGACACTGTTCATCCGAGGTTAACTTGTGCTCCTTTAGTCCTGCAACAGTGTTAGTCCCAAACACATACCCTGCAAACCAAAGTTAGCACAATACAACAGAAAAATATGATAACAGAGTAATGACAGTCTCCGGACTGTCCGGGTCTATTTAGAACCCAAAGTCAGGAGAATTGGGTCGTTACAGCGTCCTCACCTATTCCACTCAGGAGATTTACCTGCTGCCAGTGCGATCCTCCAGATCGACTGGACTTTTGCTCAGTACTCGACGCTTCCGGACTTTCTGCTTGACATCCGCTTCCCGGCTAGTCCAGTCTTTCACCTGGTTCGCGACACCAGGACTTTCCACCTACGGTTACCACCCCCTAGGACTTTTGCCTGAAGCCATTGACCTGCCAAGACTTTCTGCATAGGGTTACCACCCCCTATGACCTAGGGTTACCACCCCCTAGGATTTTCCCTTTGCCTAACCGCAGCTAGGACTTTCCTGAAATACCTAAGCAGACTTGTTAAATCACAAAATACCTTAACTTTGAATCCTTTGCCATTATCAAAACACGAGTTCGATCGTCGGATGCTTCCCGCACCAACAAGAGGCACAAGAATTTTTACTTGGTTACAATTGGGGAGGTTGTTAATCCAAAGAATAAATCGCACTAGTATCTCCTTCAGGCGGAGAATCCTCTTACAGTAATGACGTACAAAAAATAGAAGGTAAACTAAAAATGGAAGCACACAAGTGTTGGTTTGCTAATTGCTTGAATGAATGAATAGCTTATAGACCAAGGCTATATTTATAGCCTTGGTCGGGGCTCCTGGAGGGTTCTAGGCGCCTGGGAGGGGATAAAATTTTATCCCCTTCGCAACGAATTGTGGTCAAACGCGATCCGATCAAAATTGGGTTCCGGGCACTCGGACTGGTCCAGGCGCTCGGAATAGGTCCGGGCACCCGGACCACTAAAGTCAACCTAGTTGACTTTTGGTCTGGGCCCTTTACTCCGATGTTGCTCACCTCGGTCTGGGTCTTTCGCTCCGGCTTTGCTCGCATGGGTGATTTCATCCAACCGAAATAAGGCTCACCCGAACCCAATTTCGGCCTTCTCGAGCGTGCTTCCGCTCCGGCTTCTCATCCATCGGAATTGTCGCATGCTTCCTTCTCGTCCGCCATCGTACTCATCCACAGCTCTTCGTCCCTCGGATGCACCAAGCCCGTCGGCTCTCTCCCGTGCCGACCTTTTCACTAGCCGCGTCTTTTGCTCCCCAAGAAATCTTCCGGTCCGACTTCTCATCCCTCAGAAACACCGCACACTTCCTTCTTGTTCGTCGGTGTACTCTTCCACAGCGCCTAGTCCCTCAGACGCGCCGAGCCCGTCAGCTCTCTCCCGTGCCATCCTTATTGCTAGCTGCGTCTTTTGCTCGACCCCTTGTGCTCCTAAGCTCCTGCACACTTAGACACAAGGTTAAAACACCACAGGACCTAACTTAACTTGTTGATCATATCAAAATAACCTTGGGGTTCTAACAACATTCTCCTGGAGGGTCGGTCAGAAATACTCGTCCAGGAGTGTCTTACGAGCTAGCGCTCGGTCGCTCGGGCGACCTCTGCAAGAGCTTTGGTGCACCTCTTTCAAGATGTACTCGATGTCTTCCGATTCAACGCACTTGAGGAGGGGCGTGGAGAAGGCTCTCTTATAGAGCTGATCCCCGATCAAGGTGAACCGCTTGACCCTCTTCTTCAGCAAGCTAGCTTCTTCCGGATTGGCAGGTGCAGCTCCCGACCGGAAGAACTCCGTTAGGGCTGTCTTCCAATCATTCGAGAAGGTTATTCCCTCAATTCGATCGATGTGCGCCACAAGTGAGACTTGCTCGATTGGTTGACCTATGACGATTGACATTAATGAATTGGCTAGTTTCATTAACTCATCTGTCGCCTGGTTCTCCGATCGGAGTATCTTCTGTATAACGATCTCCTAGAAGTTAGTTTTTTGCTTCTCGAAAGCCTTTGCATAGAGCCTCGGCCGTGTGTTGCTTATCTCGAAGGTCCCAGATAGTTGCTGGGCGGCGAGCTGGGAGTTCGAGTGGATGAGGACTTTAACCGCCCCCATGTGCCGAGCTGCTTGTAGGCTGGTTATTAGCGCCTCATACTCTGCTTCGTTGTTAGTGGCTCGGTAGTCCAACCAAACAAACAGCTGCATCCGGTCCTCCTGTGATGAGATAAGCAATATGCCGATCCCGTTGCCTTGCCGAGTGGACAAGCTATCCACATATATCTTCCATGTTGTTGTCGGCTCGTCACTCTATGTAACGACCCGCCTTCTACTAACTAGGCTGTAAGGCCGATCACTACAGTTATGCTGTGCTAACTATTCCAAGACCATTACTAAATCTAGATGCGGAAGCTGTACTAATTGAATTTTTTTTTTTGCTAAACTATCATCATTTCTTGGTTCTACATGTGCTAAGGTAGGTAAACTAACTATTCATGACTTGTTTTACCTTTTCCATGGTCAAGGAACTGAACTTAGACATTTTCCCGCTGATAACAGACCTTCCGATCGATCCATTGATCGATTGGAACGTCGGATCGATCCAGCCGGCTATTGCACGCGGAGCATGGGTTGAATTGATCCAGTGATCGATCCAACACGCTACTGTGCTCGGGCAATAATTTGGATCGATCGGCTGATCGATCCAGGCTGGTCAATCGATCCAGTGATCGATCCCAGAGCTCTCTGTTCGTGACAGAAATTACTGGATCGATCGGCTGATCGATCCAGAAGCCTACTGTTCGCGGTACGAACTCCCCAATTGATCCTTCGATCGTTCAGAAACCCTCGAATCGATCAGCTGATCGATTCGAGTTTCTGATTTCGTGCCAAAGGTCTGATTTCAGCACTTGGGCGTGCCGAAATTTCACATATGAGTTATACACTACATGAGGAACATTCTAATGACATAAAACTAGTATTCTAACATAATTACTAACAACTTAAACCAATCTTCCATGAGTTAAACATTCTAATGTTTAAAAGTGCATATAAACACGAAAGTTAAAACTAATGAACTGTATAATGCTATAGTAGGTGCTACATCCCTAGAGGATCTTTTGATTCCAGTTCCTGCCACACACACCATCCTTTGCATTGTCCTCCAGCTCCCTCTGCTAGTCCATCTTTCCTTTACCTTTATCTGCAGTATAAGGAAAAATAGTATCTGTAAGCTTAAAGCTTAGTAAGAAACCATCTACCTCACAAAAACATGCAAGCTATGCAAATATGCTTTACAAATCATGTTATTTGAAAACATGCATTGAGCTTATTAAAGCATGGCATACTGAAACATGGTATAAACACTGAAACATGACATGCATCATAAACTAAGCATATAATCATATCATAGCATCAACTAGAATAAACTATGCTGAAAACCGAACTGAAACTGAAACTATACTTGTGCTAAACTAGTGCTGTTCTGATGCTATAGTCGCATATCTGAATAAACTTTGAAAACTAATAGATATAAGTGAAAATACATAATCATGCTGTTTGGGCCCGACAACTGTACTTGCTGTGCGCGCATCCCTAACTAGACCCGGGTTTGCAAGTCCCGAATTTAGTAGGGTTAGCTAGGTTATCTAAACCTAGGGACGACTGTGGGAGTCCAACCCAATGGATATCTGATCCAGTACAGTGCCACTGAAAATAAAATACTGAATATAGCTAACTGTTTTAACTTGCTGTTTCTAGATTATCTGAACCTAGAGCTAGGTTATCTAAACCTAGAGGCGACTATGGGAGCCCACCCATTGGACCGTAGTCCCATATAAGCTAAAATAAACTGATTTGTTGTTTTAAACGTTTCTAATGCATTTAACCGAGCTATTAAAATGCCTAAGTTGCATCTTTTTACTGATCTAGTTACTTTGTCGAATACCTAGTGTGCCCCAACTCTCCTCTTTATTAGGGAGATCACCTTTAGGCACCCGACAACGTCTACAACCCCAAACTGAAGAGGGTAAACGTGTCCGGCCCATCTAAAGGCGCTCAACTAAATCCCTAAACCTGCGAGGAGGGTTAAAAACACCCTACATGTCGACAAAACCTGCATAAAACTAAACTAATACACAGAAAATCCAAACGGAGCTATTATACTGCAGGTGAGGGGTTTCTTACCTTGTGTGGTAGATTTCTTACAAATCTAATCACTAGAAATTCCCGGTGGAGATGATTTCTCGACGATTCGCTCGCGTCCACGTGCTCTACTCACGGAGGGGAACGTCCTTGTGCTGAAATCGTCTCCGGAAAGTGTCCTTGGGGCCCTAGAGAAAGAACCCTAGATCTTCCTTGGTGTGGCGCCGAGAAAAGGAGGAAGGGAAGAGGTGTTCAGCGTGAGGGTTTTGTGAGGAGAGGGCTGCCGAACCAAATTAAACCAAACCCATCTTAAGTTCTTAATTTATATTAATTGGATTATTGAACCCAACTCCAATATAAATATAATTGGTTCCTCTTTCTCTCAGCACGGCCCTGCTGGGTTCACCGGTTACTAAGGCTAACTAAAGGTTTAGCGGACCCGAGAGGTTCCGGGTTCGATTCCCGCTTAAGCCTTTTTATTCTTCTAATTATTTTTGCTACTTCCGCTACTCGGAAAATTCCGGAAAAATATCTAAAAATTCCAGAAAATCACAGAATAATTCTAATGCAAGTTTGAGAATTTTCGGGCGTTACACTCTAGACTTTTATGATGAAATCTGCCAAGGCTTGAGCTTTGATCACCGCTTAAGGTTGATACTGAATGTCAAATTCACTAAGTTCTATCATCCACTTAATCAACCATCCGAACGCCTCTGGATTGAGGAGGACTCTTCCCAAAGCGCTGTTAGTCATCACAATTATTGAGTGCACTAGGAAGTACGGGCGGAGTCTCCGCGCAGCGAATACTAATGCATAAACCAACTTTTCGAGACCAGTGTAGCAGGACTCAGTATCTTTTAATACATGGCTCAAAAAATACACAGGCTACTCTCTTGGCCGTTCTAGCTAACTAGAGCTGACCCGACCGTGTGCTCATTAGATGACAAGTATATCCGGAGTGGCTCACCCTTAATCGGCTTGGATAACACAGGCAGCGAGTTCATATACTCCTTCATCTCCTCCAATGCTCGGTCGCACTCAGCGTCCCATTAGAATTTTGTAGCTCGGCACGGTATCTTGAAGAACGATAGGCTCTGATCGGACGACTTGGATATGAACTTGGATAGCACCATGATCCGATTGGTCATCCTCTGAGCTTCCTTCAAATTCCAAGGCAGAGGCATGTTTTGCAAAGCTTGGACCTTACTCAGATTGGCTTCGATGCCCTGCTTGGTGACTATGCAGCCCAGGAAGAAGCCACTCTTCGCGTCGAATAGACACTTGCTCGGGTTCAGCTTTATCCTATAAGTCCTCAGTGTCTGGCAAGTCTTATTGATATTTGTGCATAGGTCAACAACTCGGAGGATTTAATTAGTATGTCGTCGATATATACCTCTATATTATAGTCAATCTATCGTTAGAACACTTTGTTCATTAGCCTCTGGTAGGTGGTTCCAACGTTCTTCAATCCGAATGGCATGATGTTGTAGCAGTATTTTCCTCGGTCGTAATGAAGCTAACCTTCTCTTGGTCATCCCGGGCGAGCGACACTTGGTGGTAGCCTTGATATGCTTCGATCATACAGATGAGCTCGTAGCCCGTCGTTGAGTCCACCATATGATCTATCCTGGGCAGGGGATACAAGTCCTTTGGCAGACCTTGTTAAGATCATGGAAGTTGATGCAGACCCACCATTTGTTGCCTGGCTTGGAGACTAGCACAACATTATCTAGCCAGCTTAGGAATTAGACTTCCTTGATATGGTCGGCCTCTAGTAGCTTCTCTATCTTCATCCGGATGTTCACGTTCTCCTCCGCGCTAAAATCCCTTTTCCTTTGTTTGACCGGTCGAGAGTCCGGTCGGACGTGAAGTTCATGCTGAGCCACGCTCGGGGAGATGCTGGGCAGCTCAGTGTCGACCAAGAGAACACATCGTGATTCTGTTTGAGGTAGGCGATCAGCTCTACCTTCTTCTCCTCCTCCAGGTTAGCGACGACGAAGGTCGTGGCTTCCGATCGGATCGGGTGGATTTGGACCTCGTCCTTTTCCTCATATACCAGAGTAGGATGTTTCTCAGTGATAGCGTTTACCTCTAGCCATGGAGTCTTTCGAGCGACTTTTGCCTCGGGCTTGACCATCTCCACATAGCAACGTCGAGTGGCCAGTTGGTTGCCCTTGACCTTGCTCACCTGGTCGTCTATTGGGAACTTTATTTTCTGACAGTAAGTTGACACTACAGCCCAAAACTCGTTGAGGGCCGATTGACCCAAAATGACGTTGTAGGCTGATGGCACGTCCACCACTATGAAGTTGGTGGTCTGGGTCCTCCTCAGCGACTCTTCTCCCAGTGAGATGGCCAGCCTTACTTGGCCGATCGACAAAACTTTGTTGCCTGTGAATCCGTAAAGCGGGGTCACCATGGGCAACAGCTCGCTTCAATTGATCTGTAGCTGATTGAATGCCATCTTGAAAATGGTGTTCACCGAACTCCCCATATCGACGAAGGTCCGGTGAATGGTGTAGTTGGGGGCGAAGCTGATCTGAGGCCCTTTGGCTTTTTCTTTGCTGTACCCCACCACATGGATCTCCAACCACCGAACGTATGACTTCCTGGCTCGGTTGGAGTCACTGTCGGTCGATCCACCGGCTATCATGCCTATCTCTCCTCGGGAAGCATTATTCCTATTTTCTTCTTCTCGAGTGGATGGTCTATCTCGCTCAGTTGGGGCCCAAGATGGATCGATGTCTTCCCTCCGCTGATGTTGGTGATGGTGATGGCGTTCGGGCGCCCTTGTGTCATCCCAACGCTCAGCGGATCTGTGTCATGGTCGTCGATCGGGCGAAGGTGATTGGCAGCGGTATCCTCTTGGAGCCGGTCGGCTGACAATCAGTGTCAGTTCTTGGCAGTCCCGCGTGTTGTACGTCGTTGACTGATGGAATGAACAAAACATAGGTGTCCATACCTTGCCCTTCGACGCCTTAGGCTGACCGGACGCCACATGCTACACGACATGTGCCCTAGTTTCCTGGTGCGGCCATGCTCCTTCAGCCCTCGGCCCCTTGGGCGGCAGATGGCTACTTACTGATCGGCGCTCAATTAGTGTCGTATTGTCGGTCAGCGCCTCCTTTCTCCTAGACGCCTGGGCTTCTTCCACATTGATATACTCGTTGGCCTTCTTAAGCATGTAGTCGAAGTCCCTGGGTGGCTTCCTGATGAGCGACCAGAAGAAATCTCCCTTGGTGAGCCTCTGGGTGAAGGCATTCATATGGTCTCAAACGAGACCAAGGGAATGTCCATGACCACTTGATTAAAGCGCTGGATGTACGCTCGGAGCGCTTCCTTGGGCCCTTACTTCAGGGCGAAGAGGCTGACGCTTGTCTTCTGGTAGCGTCAGCTGCTGGCAAAGTGATGCTGGAACGTGTCTCGGAAATCCTTAAAGCTTCTTATCGAGCCATCTGGCAGCCTTCTGAACCAGCGCTACACCGATCCGGAGAGAGTTGTGAGGAAGACTCTGCACTTTACTCCGTCTGTGTACTGGCGTAGCGTAGCTTCATTGTCGAACCGATCCAGATAATCATCGAGGTCGGTCGACCCGTTGTACGTCCCAATCGCCAACGGGGTATAGTGTTTGGGCAGAGGGTCTTGCAAGATCTCCTCTGAGAATTGCTTATTGACTTGTTTGGGAGACGTGTTGCTTTGGGGTGCTTTGCCTTTCTGTGCATCTCAAATGGGAGCATCATCTGAAGACGATTCTCGCTCCTGATGCGCTTGGGCTATCTCCGAGGGGGTTTGGAACAAAGCTCGATGGAAGGGGATTGGTGCAGGCGACTTTTCCCCCTGAGTGTCGGTCGACCGTCGGTTTTGCCCCCATACGGAGAGTTGCTCCACTCGGTCTTCTTGCCCTACTCGCCTGTCGGTCGCTGATGTTACAGGCTGTGGTGCTAGCCGATCGGCTAGACCCTGTTGCTATTGTTGCTTGATCATTTTCTTTGCTCAGGTTTGTGTAGTTGCAGTGAAGGCCGACAAGAGGGGGGTGAATTGCTGAAAATAAAAAATAAACTATACCCTCCTCGTGCTTTCAACTCAATTAGTGTAATAGTAAATAAAGCAGTAAAGTAATTAAAATAGTAAACAGAAAAGAAACAGGAATTTAACCTGGTTACAACCAAGGAGGTTGTTAATCCAGGGCAATGAGAAGCACACTAAAAAGAATCTCCTTTACTGAAGGCAGAGATGCCTTTTACACTCTAACGGCTCAGAACTATTGCTAGGAATTGCTTACAGAGTTGAATGTAGAAGTTCTGTTTAATTCCTAGCTCCAAGGGCCTTTAAATAGCCTCTGGAAATTCTATCCCGAGGGTCCAAGGCGCCTCCAACAAGGTTCAAGGCGCCTCCAGCTTGGTGAGTGGATAGAATTCTATCTGGTGCTCGAACGGTCATTCTGACCTGGCTCAAGGCGCCTTCAACAAGCAATGAAAGCGCCTTCAATGTTGAAGGCGCCTTCAATGCATGTTTAAGGCGCCTTCAAGTTCCTGCTACAGTAACTTCTTGCTACAGTAATTTCCAGCCTCTTTTGACTCCTTTTCTTCTTCGCTTTGGCTTTTGAAGCTCCGTTCTTTTGGGTGATTGCGGCGAACCAAAATAGGGCTCACCCGAACCCAATTTCCGGCCTTCTCCTCGAGCAGGCTTCCATCTGGTTTCTCGTCCCTCGAACGCCGTGCACGTTCTTCTCGCTCCACCGGAGTACTCTTCCGCAGCTCTCTCGTCCTTCGGACGCACCGAGCCCGTCGACTCCCTTTCCGTGCCGTCCTTCTCGCTAGCTGCATCTTCCGCTCGACTTCCTGTGCTCCTAAGCTCCTGCACACTCAGACACAGGGATCAAACACAAAGCAGGACATAACCAACTTGGTTGATCACATCAAAACACCCACGGGGACCAACAGTTTACACGAGCATCTCCAGCTCCTCCTGAGTGTGTGTCACGGTGGTTGGTCGTCCAACGTCTTCCATCTTCTCGGCTCGGATTCAGGTGATGTTTCCACAGACGGTGCCAAATATGATCATTTCTCAAAGTCGATGAGATGGATGCTGGCGACGTGGAGCTCCTGCTGACTTCGCTCCCGCTTGCAATACAAGCAGCATCAGTGCCGCGCCAGGGAAGTAGTCCCCGACGATGGCCCTCAGACACTCAAGTCAGTCTCCGGTGAAGCAAGAAGAAGAAGCAACGAGAACTGTAGCGCAATAGTAAATATCGTGTGTCAAACATACCTCTGCCGATGCTTAGATCCCCTTTTATATATAGCTCTAGAAGCGCACGTGCACGTTTTCTAAGGCAAGCATGCATATCAAAGCTTTCCCTGAAAAGACGTGTCAGTAAAGTGTCCTTGACATAGTACCTTAACGGGCTGAGCATATCTCTAAAGTGACAGTGAAAGCTTCCGCCGTACGATTCTCTATCAAACCATGCCGCCTGTCAGCGGCACTAGCTACCAAAAGGATGTCGAAAGATATCTTGTCGTGTCTGTTGCTTGGCTCAGCGGGTTAGCCGCTCGGCTGGAAGTCCATCGCTCGTGTACTGTCTACTGTCAGGCCGAGCGGGATAGCCGCTCGGCCAGAAGTCCAATGTCCTTGTGATCTGTCGCTGGCCGAGCGGGATAGCCGCTCGCCTGGAAGATAACTATCCGCATGCTCGGCTGATGTTGAGTCTGCTTGTTCAGCTGAGCGGGGTAGCCACTCGGCTCGTCTTCCATACGTCATTCTCCCTTGAGTGTCGGGTGTTTGGATGCTGTGTGGAAGTTGACGACGGATCGGGGCCATCTCACTGATAGGGGAATGTTCCGCTCGATCGGCCGATGCCATCCACTCGTTGACCGTCTTGACTTTGACCTCCACCATGATAGCAGGGTGGGGCCCCTCCTCATCACCGCATCATATGTTTCGTAAATATGCACAGTGAAAATTTAAAATAATAAACTAATTTATTATGGTACACACATCACACATATATAAAGATATATCTCATACAAATATGATCGTAATATCAAATTTTATAAAAAATAAATTTACTTTAGGTATACCTGACGAATGATGCAGAGTGGAAAGGACATCAACCAAACAACACTCAGAAGCTTCGCTTCTATTCGTATCCACGCAGAGTGACTGTCAAGACGGCTTCACAAAGACATGAGTTGTGTCTCCGTCTTCAGTACTAGCCGACGATTAGAAACAAAACGATCTAAGAGAAGGATCAAAGCTAGATTCATGTCTGGTGACAGAAATAATTTGATGACATGAATCAAGAAAGGAGAATAACCCTTAGGAATTGCTATTCCGGTGGCACAGCGGGTTTATACCCACTATTCGACAATTGGAGAGGGTCCCTTGACTAGTGGAGGGCCGACTAAGGGAGGGCAGACGATCGACGATGCTAGTAAGTGTTGACGACAACAAGATAGCCCTTCCGAGAGGGCTGTCGGTGGTGGACAGTAGCTTGGCTTGGCGGTATTTGTCGGTGTCCACAAGCTGGTGGTGACTGGTCGGAAGGTGGTGGTCAGCCGGGGCAGTTGGGTGACGATTACAAACGAAGAAGAGGTCCTCTCCTTGGTGGTCGGAAGGAGAAGAGGGAGTTGATTAAAAACCTAACTTTTAGCTTTCTAATCATTGAAATTCTCTTTTCAACTTAGATAAAAATATATCTCTTAACAGGTTTGGATCCAAATCCAAAATCGTATTTATTAATCCATTAACTTGACCCACCAACTTAAGTTTGCTTCAATAGTAAACCAAGTTACTTTAAAACCAAAAACACTTGGTTCAATAATCAAACATTTTTTAATTAAAACCAAATCAATTTGGTTTATAATTAAACCAAAGAGGGTCCAACTCATATTCAACAGATGTGGCTCATCCACGCTTCCGTTGTGACAAAATATCTTCCATATTTGCCCTTCGTTTGGTCCAACCAGACTTAGTTTCTCTCGATCTAAGAATCTAATTCTCAAATTCGTTTTAAGTCTTTTGGATACACTCGTAGTACATGTAACTTAATAGGTTCCAGATTATGTTGGTCGTTCATAATTAACTATTAATTATGAATCAATCATGAGTGCTACCTAATAATACATTATGATTTGCAATTGCATAAACAACCAAACAGTTGATTCCAAAATCACTTATGAATCGTTCAGAAGCTATAATGAGTCGTGCCTTATTTCTTTCACTCGCTTTATATCCACTTGTTTAAGATATGGTCTATGTGTAAGCCTTCACTAAGCTGACTATGCCATACCTAGCACAAGCAATACTTACTCATCTTGTGGATTCAAATTACTCAAACATGTGTCCAAGAATACCATACTCTTAACATGTGTTGCTTTGGCCAGAGACTTTGAGTAACAATCCTGATAAGGGGCCATAGGGTATACGTCTTCTCGCAAAGAGTGGTGAATTCTCTATGGACTATCCAAATACCTTCGAACACTTTGAATTATACCCAATTATCTCAGGTCCACACCTCCAAGGAGATACTTACTTAAGATGTGAAAGTATAAGTCTCCATAACTAAGATGACTTGAATACCACAAATTGAAGGAAACTTGCACTTCAGCTATAATGAGATCTTCATTGACATATCCATATATATAGAAATCATATGAAGTCTCAAGATAAGTCACTCTAATGAACTAATTACCTTAACTAGTATTCATGTTTAACTCTTGACATTTTAATGTCTCTAGCTAGTGAGGAACAACTGTTTAGTTAGACCAAAGCGTATAACCCGTACTAGTATCACAGAATCAATGATGTCCTAACACATCAATACGTTAACTAGGGAGGATTTCATTACATTCATAATTACACATGTAGCGATGCTCACTAGTTGTAATCCAATCACAAGTCCTCTCGTGCCATGAATTATATTATAAATATTCAGTAAATGAGTTTAAGATCTAATCAAACACATATAGAATGTGTACTCAAATAGTAAATCTTTATTTATTAAAGAAATAGTACAACCATAAGGTGATTTCCTTATGACATCTTTTAGATATAACATACTCCCACTTAGACTAATGTCAACCGCCATGGTATCTAATACGGTAGGCCTTGACGTGACTATCAAACTTGCTTTGTGATAGAGCCTTTGTCAAAGGATCTACTAGGTTCCTTTCAATAGAAATTTTCTCAACTTGTATTTCCTTACTATTGATGATATTTCTGATCAGATGATAATGGCGAAGCATATGCTTAGATCATTAGTGAGACCTAGGTTCCATAGCTTATGAGATGGCTCCATTATTGTCGGAGTAAACTGGTAATACTTCAATAATAGTTGGAACCACTCAAGTTTAATAATGACCTTTTTAATCCAAACCACTTCCTTTCCTGCTTCAAAAGCCGTAATGTCTTCTTCCTCAGTGGTAGAATCTACAAAGTGTCTTGGTTGGAAAATTTCCAACTTATTGTCCCTATATTCAATGTGAATATGTACCCAGACTAAGACTTGGAGTTATTCTTATTTGTTTAGAAGCTGACATCAGTATACCCGCATATAACCATATCACATTCTCTATATACCAAGAACATATCCTTAGTTTTTTTCAAGTACTTAAGGATTACCTTGATAGCCACCCAATGATCCATGCTTGGATTAGATTGGCATGTGCTTGTGATGTTCAGAGCGTAAGATATATCGGGCCTGGTACATAGCATAACATACATGATAGATCCTATTGTTGACGCATATGACACCTCATTCATGTAAATCCTCTCATCTTTAGTCCGTGGACACAGACTTGGAAAGGTGAATCTCATATCTCATGGGTATGAAACCTTTATTGGATTCAGACATGCTAAACCACTTTAGCAATCAGTCTCTATATATTGACTATGAAAGATCAAGCAGCCATTTTGATCTATCTCTATAGATCTTAATCTCGAGGATATAGGTTGTTTCTCCCATGTCTTTCATAGAGAACATTTTGGACAACTAAATTTTAACTGATTGTAGAATAGTTACGTCATTTCCTATAAGCAATATATCATCGACATATGACACTAGGAATAGTATCACACTACCACTAACCTTATTGTATACACAAGGTTCATTTGAATTTTATGACAAATTAAACTCTTTGATTGCCTCATCAAAATAGATATTCTAGCTCTAGGATGCTTGCTTTAGTCCATAAATGAATCATTGAAGCTTGAATACTTTATTTCTTTCAATAGATGTGAAACCTTTGGGCTATATTATATATACGTCCTGGAGTAGGTTTCTATCAAGGAAAGTTATTTTCATATCCATCTGTCATATCTCATAATCATAATGAGCTGATATGGTTAGGAGCATCCGAATAGATTTAAGTATAACTACTGGTAAAAATGTTTCATCATAATTAACAGATTACTTTTGAAGATAGTCTTTCGCCACTAATCTTGCTTTATATCTAATTACATTACCATCCATGTCAATTTTCTTCTTGAAAATCCACTTATGCCCAATAGGCATAATGCGTTCAGGTGGGTCCACCAAGTTTCAAACTTTGTTTTCGTACACGGAATCTATTTATGATTTCATGGTTGTTAGTCACTTATTCCTTTCTAAACTTGTTAGTACTTCATCATAATCAGTAGGTTCCTAATCTTCAATAAGTAACACGTCATTCAATTCACTTGTGAGAAATCCATATCTCTTAGGAATATTATGTGTCCTACTAGATCTACGAAGAGATTGTGCCTCCATAGGTTTAGAAGATGACTAATCATTATAAGTAGTTGGTTGTGATTATTGACAAGGCATCTCTTCTATGTCTATTGAAGTCTCTTGAACTTCCTCAAGTTCAACTCTACTCCTACTATTTTCCTGCAAGAGAAACTATTTCTATAGAAATAAAATATGCCTTGAAACAAACACCTTTTATTCCAAGGAATGATAGAATTGTTAACCCCTAGTTTCCTTAGGATATCTAATAAATAGACACTTATAAAACTTAGCATCCAGCTTATCTGATACAGTCTTCTACACATAAGTAGGACAACCTCATATCTTCAAATAAGATAGGTGATGTTCCTTACTAGTCCATTTCTCAAATGGAGTAGTAGAGATTCCCTTAGTCGGGACTCTATTTAATAAGTAAACAATTGTCTCAATGTGTAACCCCAAAAGGATTTTGGAAGACTTACGTGATTCATCATTGACCTAACTGTCATGCCCCAGAGGAGTCCATACCCGACAAATGGACAACATCTCCCTTTTAATGGTAACAAATGAAACCTAGATACATAGCCACACAATTGTACAAGTATAATAACAATAGCTCACATGGTTGGAAACATAAACACAGTGGAAGACAATAACAAATACACAGCCTACATGGCTGGTACAAAGCACAATCATAAAAGATAACTAACTAGACTGAGTACCGATACAACTTACTTAAACAAATACATAACCAAATAAAAGGACACCACAAGTCCAAAAATTCATACAAGTTATTCAATACATGAACAAGTCTAAACACCAATAATACAAATAAAAACAATAGCGGAAGAAGACACTCGATGTGACATGGGACTAGCGGACATGATCTCCAAGCGACTCCATAAATCCTCTACCTGCTCCCCGGAGAAAGAAAAAAATTAGTAAAAGGGGTGGTGTGTGTGGGAGACTCAGTGGGTAATAGACATAGATAGTGCATGAACATAATATGTAGAGAGATTCAAAGGTATACAGTCTCATAGAAAATAATCAACAAGCATAATAAGTATCCATACTTGAATGATGTGCTGAGCAAGTAATAACTATAAGAGTATGAGTGAATCTACTGAAGACGCTGGAATTCCGTTCCGTTTCAATTTTCCCTGTACAAAATTGTACAAGTACAGAACTTTTCCTAGCAACCCGCATGTTCGATCAGACGTGTTTGATCAATCAAGAAAGTTCTTGACAGATCAAAGCACACCTTGATTGAAATACAAGATCGCTGGCCTCCTATGTTAATATTTAGAATCAATACAAAGAAAACTAAACTAATTACGCAACAGAATCAAAGAACTAGTTGTACCTTTCTTTTGTAGGCAAAGACCTCTTGATCTTCTATTATATTCCTTTCCTCTTCTTGGACTTCGTGTGGGTGATGATCTACCAAGATAACAAATACCCTTCCCTTCTTTGTTTCCAAACCGCCGACCACCAAGAGAATAGCTAGGATAGGGCGCCTTCTCCTCTTCTTCTTCTTTTCCAAGCTGCCACCCACAAAAGGAAAGCAAGAGGAGGCGCCAGCCCTAGCAAGGAGGAGGTGCCGACCCCTAGCAAGGAGGTGGAGGTGGCGCCGACCCTAGCAAGGAGGAGGAGGTGGCGTCGGCCCTAGCAAGGAGGAGGTGGCACTGGCCCTAGCAAGGAGGAGGAGGTGGCGTTGACCCTAGGAAAGCAAGATTAACCAAAAACCAAAACTGGATGGGTGGATGCGAGCACTACAAGAAAAACCCTCATAGACATCGGTGGAACAACAGTGGTTTTAAGCAAAAACCAATGTCTTTGAGTATTTTACACCGGTTTTTCCAACAATCGGTGTCTATAAGCGCAGATTTTCGCTCATAGACATCGGTTTTTTAAGCTGATGTTTACGAGCGCCTTTTTTTTTGCTAATAGACACCGATTTTAACATCGGTTTTTAAAACCCGGTGTCTATGATAAAATAAAATAATTTAATTTTCCCACCAATACTTAGCCGAAATTTGTAACACTTCACTCTTCCTTCCAAACCTAAACATATATCGCGCCGTCCACCGTATACCGTATACCGTCGCGACGCCACCACCACTTTCCTCCTCGCCGCTGGCCGTCCAACCATCTCTCTCAGCCTCATCTCCCTCTTCCCCTTCCTTGATAGATGCCCCTTCCTCTCTCGATCAAGATCTACACACAACGTTCTTGCTTCTCCGTCCAACCACATCGCATCAACACACGGGCTGCTGAGATCACGCTGCTCTCGTTCACCACTCATCCAATCTTCCATTGGATCAGCTTCGTCAACCCTTTATTACCCAACTTTCCCCTCTCCTCCGGTCCTCCCATTCATCCTCTAAACCCTAGCCTCCTTAGATCTCTCCCATTTAGGATATTTTCTCAAAACCCTATCGTCCTAATTTCTATTTTTCTCCTGATTTGTTTCTCTTGCAGACTCCATCTAGCCCCACTTTTTAGTTTTCATCTGCCAAGGTGATTCTTTTCGTTTTCTTTTTAGTTTTTTGGTGTGATTGATGCATTTTCGTTGTATATTTTGATATTATCTTGTCCTGATATTTTTTTCTCTTGATTCAATATAGTATGGGGGAAGCCAAGGATAACAATGTTTACAAGGAGGAGCTCCTGGACTATGAAGAGGAGGAAGAGAAAGCTCCGGATTCGGTGGCTACCAAGGTTTCCGGTGAAGCAGTGAAAAGTTACTATAGAAAGCTCCGCAGTGTCCTCATAGTCGTCGCAATCTTCATCTGAACCACCAAGCGGAAGATGAGGAGGACGAAGTAAGATTCATCTCCTTGTCGCGGATGCTATAAGTATTTTTTTTCCAGAGAGTTCCAGTTTCATTTCTTTGATTGCTTTACACACACTCCATTTTGGGGTTTCTGAGACAGTGAGTATGAAACTTGCAAATAAATGCTTTATGTTTAAAGGTTAGTTAACAATTTTTTCTTATTAATTGCCAGGCAACTTCTTGATTCTGTACAGACAGGAAAACTTGAACCAGAAGTAGTACTTTTAAATGCATTGCTAGTATGCTCGTTTTCCTCTTCTCCTTTTTAATTGAGCTTCTCTTGTTAAAAAAAAAACTTTGTGCTCAAATATTGCTCACGTATATGAAGTTTTCATCCTGGTAGCATTCTTTACACTTCTCCGTCCAACCACATCGCATATCCTCCAACTCCTCCCTTTGGGTGAGAAGAGGAGCCCTTCATTTTATAGAAATGCTCGCTGTTAAAAGGGCAAGTTGGCGACAGCAGCGGAACATCGACGAAGGGTTCATTTTCTCGCTCTTCGGGACACTCGTTGCTTTGTTGTGGTGCTCTCTAACACATATTTCTCATTTCCTGAGGAGGAACAATGGCTAGAAAAGGGCTTGATCATCTCGCATTTGTTCTTCGTCGACGATCGCCCTCAAACTGAAGAGGAGAGAGCCACCACTTCGCAACGGCTGCTCACTTCCCCTATCTTCCTCCTCCTCCGCTCTTGGTTACGATCAACTTTCCCTTATATTCTTGTACAAATGTTGCTCTCCGTAAGGGAAAAAATAAGGGTTTTGTGGAAGCGATTTATGATTTTTGTACAGTGTTTCTTGTAGGTGATGTGCGTAGATTGTATACACTTATTAGCATGTTTTGACACACATTCACATACTTTGAGCATGCTTGATCTATGCATTTTCGTACTTTCAGCTTTCCTTTTTAGCATATTCACTCTCTTTGTTCGAAGATATGCTTTTATGCATTTTTTGTACATAGGAGTCGAATCTAGTGAAAGATGCGTGTTCGAGGCCAAATCTGCAAGCAACGCGATGGAGGAAGCCATGACACTTGAACCCTACACGGCCCTGCCATGGGGGGTTGCCCAGGCCGTGTAAGGATGAGAGGCCATGTAGATGCACTAGAGAAGGAAGATGGCATGGCCGTGTGAACCTCACACGGCCGTGCCAAGTTTTAAAGCCCAAGGAAGCTTGGGTCATGTACACCACACACCCATGTCAGTTTTCCAAAGACAGGAGAAGCCTCGGCCATGTACACTACACGACCGTGTGAGGTTTCCAGAGAGCAGGAGAGTGTTGGCCGTGTGCACCACACAACCGTGCCAGGTTTCCAGAGGTGAAGGCAGTGCAGGCCATATGGATCTACACGGCCGTGCAAGGGGAGCGTTGATAGAGGCAAGCCACGGTCGTGTATCTCACACGACCGTGTGAGGTTGGCAGAGAAGAGAGTGGAGCAGGCCGTGTGAACCTCACACGGTCGTGCCTCGGGGCCGTGTGGCACCCAAACCCTTCTTCTATGTAAGGCCTCCTTCAAGATTTGAAAGGGGATCTTCTCCCCTTTGGGAGAAAGGAAGATTTGGACAATTCCTTCCATTCTTGGGTGGATTTCTGGGCGATCTAAGGGAAGATCTTCACCGATTCGACTCCAAGATCGAAGGATTGGATCCGAAGACTTTTCTTCTCCGTAGATAAATTTTCTTTCTCTCCTTTCTTGGATTTGAGGGATTAGAAATACTTGTAATCTTTGTTTCTTCTGGATTCTTTCTTTGATTTATGGAGTAGATATCTTGTTCTAGGATGGAGGGAGTATTTGTAAGGAATTCTTGATGTAAAACTCTTGTGGATATGCCAATTTCCCATTTCTATGATTTTGTCCTGTTTTGCATCTATTTGATCTTGTGTGGAATGTTGTGATTGTGCTTAATTACCATGCTTGATTGAATATTTGGATATCTTGTGGATCTTGTAGAGGTAATTCTTCATTCGATTTTTTGAGGGACCTTCGTGACAGGAACATGCCCGTGTAAGGACGTTTGAGGGATTATCTTGAAGGGGAAATTAGGTATTCCAAGAGGGTAGGATAGATTTATGCATTAATGTTTATATCTTGATGGGTTGATGAGTGATGGATTCTTATGTTGATTTTCCGAGGGACACTCATGACAGCAAGCCCGTGTAAGGACAACATAGATTCATTCCTAATTGATCAATCTAGGTATGGATTTCAGTCCTAGGTCGGTTCTCTATTGCAAGAGAGAACCGACAACCTTCTACAAATGATGGACAATTGAGAAAAATGATTTGGTAAATCATTTACATTTAAGAACCTTACAAAGAAACCAAAACTCCTAGAATATCCCTTATCATTGCCTTTATTCTTGTTGCCTATTCTTTCATTCTTTTGTTTACTTTTCATAGTTACACCTAGACTTTGTTAATCCATTGTTTTGTTGTCTAGCTAATTCGTTTTGAGATATTTTTAGTGCTTATTCCAGTCTCTATGGATACGATAATCTTTTATATTACTTGCGATATTTCCGTACACTTGCGGAGAGACAACAGTAGGCAGGAAAAAAAGAGGGGATTTTTTCCCCTCAAAACGAGTTGCTTTTGCTTTGATTTTTTGTTTTTCTGTCGATGTTTTGTTTTTAGAGAAAAGGGATTACTTCCCTAAAATCTACCCTTTGATTGTGTTGATGGTTAGAAATCTATTTTCTTCCCTAAAATCTGCCATTTCCGTTTGCATTTTCGTTCCTTTAATTTACTAAGCAACTAAAGTTTACTAACTTATCAACAGTTTGATTAAACAAGCTCACATTGGCTATTTGAGATCTAATCTCATGGAGCTTTTACTTTGCAGTGATACTTGTTGACTGTTTCTTGGTAGATCATTGAAACTATCTGAATGGAGGGTATTTTGCTACAGGTAGATTCTTGTTCTCACCCCAAAGGGAGGAGTTGGAGGAGGTCGTCCTCACCGAGGCCAATTTTGAGAAGGAGGTCAGCCAGGATCATGCCGCCCTTGTCGAGTTCTACGCTCTATGGTATTCCTTTTTTTTCTTTTTTAATTGGATGATCTGCCGAAGTTTTTGGCAACCTTCACCCGGAAGAATCTTTCTGTCAGATCCTTGACGATCTAAATAGTCTGGTTTGCAGTTGTTGATTTTCAGTGGTTCTTATAGTTTTCGTGATGGATTTGGGGACGCTGAGTTCGCGTTTGATGGAAAAAAAATTCGAACGGAGAAAGATAGAACATGAAATTGTCTCCTATTTATCTTAGCTTATAGTTCAGAAATTGAAACCTACTTCTGTGCCTTTGATGTTGAAATTCTTATTTGCTCTTCACCATTGTTTCTTCTTGTGTGGAAATTGAAACCGTGACTCGTATTTCTCTTTAGAAGATACACTTGAAATGCATTGTATATGGTCGATTCTCATAACTGATTGTTTGCCAAGACTATAGAAGATGAATGTAGACTCCATTAAGTATCCAGTTTAAAGCAAAGGATCTCCATGTGTGTGTATTTTAATTGCATAATTTTAGCCCTTCTAATACCATTTTGTCGTAGGTGTGGACACTGCAAGAAGCTTGCCCCTGAATATGAAAAGCTTGGATTGAGCTTTAAAAAGGCTAAATCTATTTTGATTGGGAAGGTTAGCATCGTTCTAAATCAGGCCAAGAAGCATCATCTCTTTTACTGAATAGGACATGCTCAGATTCCTTTTTTGGTTTTATCTTTTCTGATCATTTTGAGTCTAAATGTAGCACACTACTAGTGTGCTATACTGCCATGTAGTGATTGGAACCAAAAAAAGGGGCATTGGAACCAAAAAAGTGAGTATGATCCTGTCCTAGAATTAGATACATCATTTTGGTTTTATGTTTTTCTTTAATCTTTCGTAGAACAATCTTCTTTACATATGATGCATAATAAATATGAACAATCATGTAGATATGAAGGTCCATGAACTGCAAAAGCACTTACTGAGTTTGTGAATACTGAAGGGGGTACATTGCAAATTATATTTACTAAAAATTCTTGAAATGACAATTTTAGATATGGTCAAATATTATTCTTTCACTTGAATTAATTTTTTACCTTTTATTTGTGGGCTTATTGTTGTAGAAACAAATGTGAAACTAGCAACTATCCCTTCTAATGTAGTAGTATTGACTCTAGACATTTGATCAGATTGTTCTTGATGTAAATAAAGATGTTCTTGTTGAATTCTATGCACCATGGTTAGTGTATTTGCTGAGGTTCCCTTTTTTCTCTCCATTTGTAGCATTAGATACTTTTCCTTATCCACTGTAGACGACTAAGTTTCTTATCTTCAAATAGGTGTGGCCACTACAAGCATCTTGCTCCTGTGAGTATTTTTGTTGAGACAGGGCTTAAGACCTAGATTAGCCTAAGGTCATATTTGCCATGTTTTTAATTATGAGATTACTAGATCTAACCTAATTTTTTTTGGTGCAGATATATGAGAAGTTAGCCAATGCATACAAATTGGAAGATGATGTTGTCATTGCTAACTTGGATGCTAATAAATACAAGGATTTAGCATAAAAGTAAGTCTTGAATATGCAATTTTCATATGGTGTGCATTGTTAAGTTTCATTCATGATCATAATCTAGAATCTGGTTATTTATGCTATTGGCTAACAAATTGAGGTTGAAAGTTGATATATTCATTGATGTGGATTAAGTCAATTATGTACCTTGAATGCTTCATTAGTTCTGCTACCTATTTAGATTTTGGAGAAATATTATATGATGTTAATTTAGAGTAAGTTGAAAGTAGGTATCAGTTATTGAATTATATGTATTTTGAAACTTACATATTGATAAATAGTTGTAAACTGAGATTTCTGTTTTTCTAATCACCTATGTACTAGATTTAGATTTGGGGAATTGTGGTATTGTGATGTCAGTTGATACCTTAAATGCAAAATCAACATCTGATTGAGAGGAGGATCAGATTCACTCACAATTATTGTTTTCTACAAATTTAATACTTGAATTCGTTGATGTTTGAGAAGAAGTGTAATGCTAAAATGCTTCCAACCTTATCCAACATTCATCTGACATGAAAATTGTGTGAAAAATGTGGGAGGACCAGAATTTTCACTATATTAAAGACTATTCATTGCAATAATTTGGTTTGATATGAATGATTCCATCTAAAAATTCACTATATTAAAGACTATTTAGTCATTTCCTATGTGGGAGGACCAGAATTTTCAACTTTGTCATTCTGAATTTAGTTTGCTAAGCGGGATGCCTTCTGCATTTCAGGTATGGAGTTAGTGGTTATCCTACCTTGATGTTTTTCCCAAGGAAAACAAAGCTGGTGAAGATTATGAGGCTGAACGGGAGTTGGATGATTTTGTTAAATTTATTAATGAGAAATGTGGCACTAGCCGTGATGCGAATGGTCAACTTACTTTCCAGGTGAGTGATAGATTGTGAAGGATCATATTGACAAACTTTGTTCTTCAACCGTATTTGAAGATTGGTTTGACTAATGCAGGCTGGTATTGTGGCAAGCTTAGATGCTTTAGTGAAGGAGTTCGTGAGTGCTTCCAATGAAGAGCAAAAGGCAATTCTCTCTAGGATGGAAGAGGAAGTTGCAAAGCTAACCGGTTCATCTGCAAGGTAGGGCATTTTTCAAGTCTTTAGCTATTGCACTCACTACTACCGAATATGTATATGAATGTGTTGTCAGCTGGTTTTCTTCAATGCATTTCTTTGATAACAACATGTTACTTTGTTTTGGTATTCTCTCTCATATTTAAGAATTTCTCTCCCCTTAGATGATATATATAACATAATGCATTGTACATTTGTACTTGATAAGGTCGAACAATGATTAGGACTGATCCTGGGATGTTATTCATCTTTATTGCCGCTGAGGAATTTATTTACATTCCATGTACTCTTAGTGATAAAAGTGAATTTATTATTTTCAAAATAAAAGTGAATTTATTTACTTTCCATATACTCTTAGTGATAAACAGTTATGCAATTTGGGTAGACTACTAATGAATCGAATTTGAAAGATTAAAATTGTTGTTTATGTAGTTAGATTAAAATTTTTGGTTTGGATTATATTAAGTTCACAGGAATGATAGATCTATCACTATATGATGTGGTTGAGATAATTGATGAATGTTTCTCTTTTTAAGCATTCCAATTAGTCATCTTGTTACCTAGTGCTCTTACTGCTTTTTTCAACTATGATTTTTGGTCTTGGTTTACTAATATATTATTTATGTGTTTTTACAGTTTACAAATCTCAAGTACTCCAGAGTTGAAATTGATGAAGTGCGGTTCAAGTGGGCTGAATGCATGCTAGATTACATTTGAGTAGGAAAGGTATTTGATTTTTGAAAATTTTGGATGATGCATGCATTTGCATGGAATGTAAATTGCGGATACTACCTTTATGTGTAAAATATCTATTACCTTTTGATATTGTAAAAAGAATATTTGTGTATTTTATGGATACTATTGTAAGAAGAATATTTATGTAATTTGTGAATATTTGTGTATTTTATGGATACTATTGGAAGAAGAATGTGTAATTTGTCAATATTTGTGTATTTTATGGATACTGTTGTAAGAATAATATTGGTGCATTTTATCGATTTTTCACTGTTTTGGAAATTGAATTTGTGTCGTTAAACAATATTGATATTACATCGGTTTTCCACCGCTGCAAAATCGATGTCATTAACTATTTTTACATTGGTCATATACCACTGCCAAAACTGGTGTTATTAACATATAATATTACATCGGTTTTACACTGTTGATGAAACAGTGTCGTTAAGCGATACTACACCGGTTAATAACCGATTCGAAAATCGATGTCGTTAAGTGATACTACACCGGTTATAACCCGATGTCTAAAATGACAGACCTTTTACATCGCCTTCATAAACATCGGTCGAAAATGTAATAGACAGCGGTGGAAAACCGATGTCTATGAGGGTTTTTCTTGTAGTGGAGGCTTTATATAGAGGCTACAACAGGGACCTAGAGGAGGAATTGGTTTAGGCCTCCTGATGGGCTTGAGCTTCCTGTGTTCGGCCCAAACACTCAACTCAAGTTCATCAATAATAACACATACCACTAAAGGGTTATTATTGAACTCGACACCAATCTTATATTACAATATGGGCTCCTTCTTATCATGAGTGCGTTAATCTCCCTGTGTTTAAGATATCGTATGTCCGTTAATTAAATGAGTTACTGATAACTCAATTAATTAACATATGATTCCAAGAGTAGTACCACTCAACTTTATTATCATGTCAGACTAAGTCCACCTGCAGGGTTTACATGATAATCCTTATGAGCTCCTCAAGGGGACATCATCAGCTTAAATAATTAGGACACGGATTTCTTCTATAATCAACAACACACCATATAAATAGTATTATTTCCCAACTCATCGGGCCTATTGATTTAACGAATAAATCTCACCCATTGATAAGTTATAGAAATAAATACTAAGTATACGTGCTTGTTATTATATAGGGATTAAGAGGACGCACATCCATAATAACAGAGGTTCTGTTCTTTTATGTAGTCAGTATAAATCAAACAACGTCAAACGATCCTGCTCAATGCACACATAGTGTACTAGTATAATTTTATAGTCAAGATAGACTAATACCAAATTACACTACAACCGTTCCAATGGTTTGTCCCAATCCATCTTGGTTGTGAGCTACTATTTATAATTTATAAGGAGCCAATAACATGATCTTCTGTATGATACCACACACCATGTTATCTATAATATAAATTAAATGGACAACTGCATTGACATATATATAAATATAAAATGCAAACATTTGACCAAAGTGATTCTCATTTCAAAATATTTCAAAATAGATGTTCATACAAAAGCTAGGCTTATAATATACATCCCAACATCTACAACAAAACTGCTGATATATACTAAAGCATCATATATGACCTATCCATCTACTAATAAGTAGGTCAATACCAAGTACATGCAATAAATATATCTCAACCATATATAAACATATCATAGATATCATAAACATTTAGATATAATAAATCACAAGCATATGCAATCATATATCATATGCATATGCATATGCATGGTATAATCACTCCCTCCCACCCCTCAGCTACCATGACCCCTGTATGGTCGAGAGGTCGAGATAATGACAACTGTATACACTACCAATAACCACTACTCTTGAATGGTGCGAGTGGATAGTTTGTCGAGTAGCTATCTAGCTACATAGCACGGGGTCCTTGCTGCTCGTAACTCCAGCTTCCACTACCCCTGAGTGAAGCGAGTTGGGCACAATAGGACAATCTGCACTCACTCCAAGCCCACTACCTCGAGCCGCCAAGTGAGTAGTAATGGCATATGATTTTTCAACCACAAGGAGACATAGTCATCGGCATGCATGTAATGCTATGATGAGCAAGATGCAAATAATCTTTACCACAGATATAGGAAACAACTATGCCATAGTATAACTAGCATGTCCAACAGAGTACATGTATATATAGGAATCAATGCAAATAAACAAGATATCCAATACCTGTTAAATATCATAGATGACAACGAGAGACTGTATAGATATGAAATTGATTATCTCAAAGATCAAACAGAGTAAGTATCAAACTCAAGATGTAACGTGAATAGAGTCATGGTAATTATAGCAACTATCTGAAATATAGTTCATGCACTAAGGTCAAAGTACTAAAGAAACAAGCAAGAAGTACCCGCCTCTATGTGTGTAATCCGCTCTAGATAACTCCCACGTCATGTTGCTTGTGTCAGTCTGAACCCTGCATTGGTATATACAATTTAGTCATCTTCATATGAATCAAATAGCTAAATCCAATCCCCTAAACTAATTAGAGTGACCCTAATCATATCATGATATTCGCTTACACCTTGAATAGATGTTTAGATTTCTCTAATCTCATTCTTTCCATTAGATTAGGTTTAATTCCCTAACTAACCCTAATCATTTTGCAACTAAATTGGATTAGGTAATCCTAACTCTTCCATAACTAGATTGGGTCTAGTTTATACACGAATTAACCCAAAAGTCACCTAAGTTTGGATGCACCACTGTTGACTATTGACTCACAGTCGAAGGAGCTTACTGCGTGCCGAAAATGGTGGCCAGAGCTAGGTGGAGCTGTTGACCTCCTAATCAGCATTTAGTATCAATCAATCTCTCAATTCATCAGATAAGTTAATTAGTTACCTCAGGTGTAGCTGCAAGGAAGCACTGGTGATCAGCAGAGGGGGCTTGGGAGTGTGAGGGTGTGTAGCGATTGGATCTAGCCGCATGTAATGCAGGCTACAGCTATGTGCTGGCGACACTGATCATGGTGAGGATGAGCTGCGGTGGAGAGGTTAGGGCACAGCTAAGGCATTGTGGCTTCAATCTTGGCCTTGCAGTGGCATCACCTCTTGAAAACGGTCGACCTTCCAGCGATCAACCATGCACGTGAGAGGAATTCACGTGAGAAGTGATGTCGTGAGGCAAATTAGACAATAGTGACTCTCACATCGCCGGTGGCTGGATTGAGTGGCACCGGTGTGATTAGGCAATGGTGGCGGAGTTGGGCAGTTAGGCGGTCAGTGATCGTCGTCGCAGATGAGGGCTCAGGTGAAGGCTGGCGTCGAGATGAAGATAGGAGAGGTAGCGATGAAGAGGGGAAGAGGGGAGAGGTTGGCGATGAAGAGGGAAATTTGGATAGGGTGAGGAAGCTAGGCTTATATACCCATACCGAGGTTTAATTAATCCAACATAGGTTCAATTAAATCAATCAACTTCCACTTAAGGAATATTCCAAACAGGCTTTCGCTTATCCCAATAGATTCATCCCCTTGAAACCTTTCATATGGACTCCGTTTAAATCTCAAAAAATTTCTAAAAAATATAATAAGGTTATTTCTCAAATAACATTTATTATTTAATTACTGTATCTCACATTCTCCCCCACTAATACAAATTTGGTCCCTAAATTTACTTCTCAAACTCAGGGATCCTCATATAAGGTAACAACTAAGAAGTACACTCATATACTGCTCCATCCTAGTATCATGAACAAATCTCCAATCGTGAGAAATTAAAGGTTCCCTTATAAAACTACACGGTGGCCTACTTCCAAGTAGATAGGGATGACTTTGTGAGTTATGAGCTCACCATACTTCCAATATGTTGATATTTCTATCTATTGTAGTAAGCAAAGTCTACCTCAAAAATCCATATTACACACTATCAGCAGATCCCCTAATGTCTGTATAGTGCGCTCAGACCGTCCATTTGTCTGAGGGTGAAAAGTTGTACTAAAGTAGAACTCTGTACTCATGGTCTATTATAAATTCTAATAGAACCGTGAGTTGAATCCCAGATCTCTATCCGATATGATACTCAGATGCAAACTATGAAGTATGATAACCTCTCTGTGGTATAACTCTGCTAAGAGATCCAATGAGTTAGTTCTATATATCGGTAGAAAATGAGCAAATTTGGTTAACCAGTCATCGATATTGTTGGGATTTTCGAGCCGCAAAAATCACTTTTTGCATTGTGGAAACCTCAAAATCCCATGCCACCGGATCCGTGCGAAGATTAAAGAACAAAAATTTCGTGTACATGTTTTTCTATCCTAGAACTACATTAGATCTACATGGTTAAGAGATTACCCTTGTAGCGAAGCCCTTCGTGAATCCCGCTCGTCCAAAAGTTGTCGGATCTCAAGTGTGTTCAAGTGGACACACCTCTATACGTATCCACATGAACAATAGAGATGGAGAAAACACTTAGAGTGTGCTAGCACTCTAAAGGTGTTTGGCCAAGGATGAGGAGGAGAGGGAGAAAAGAAGAAGCAAGGAGGAATAATAATAATCGATAATCAAATAACAGTAAAAAATGGCTTAAGTATTTTCATCTAATGAAAATACTTAATGCTCATTAACACCATTAATGAGCCTCATTAATGAGCCTTAATGAGTATTTAATATTCTTCATTAAATGGCCATTTTGAAACTCATTCAAAATTTGAATCTAAAATTCAAATTGAATTCCATTTATCATTCAATTCAAAATTCAATGAATATCATCATTAAGCCTCACTTGAGTCTAACTCAAGTCTAACCTCACTTGAGTCTAACTCAAGTCTAACTCAATCGAGTCTTCCTCAATTAATCTAATTTGGATTACTCTTAATCCAATTTGGTTCATCACATGAACCTTATCCTCTTAGTTCATCATATGAACCGAATCTCCATCTAATTGCCTTTTGTGTGTGACCCTATAGGTTCTTGTAACGTTGACAATGCTCCTAAACCCATTTAGAAGCATAAGTAATGAGCGGTATCTAGCAACACATCATTACTACCCAAGTTACTAGAATGTTGAGATCCAACATCACCTTGTGACTACTAATTGTGACCCTTCACAATATATGACAATTTCCTTCTATCCTTGACACCTAGATTGATCAATGCGAGGCATAGACCATGTCATCCTCTAATCAATCTAAATCTTGAACTCCAAGTAGACTCACTCTAATCAAATGAGCTCAATATCTCATATTGACTCATTTGGGCATGACCATGCACTTAGTGGTCTCACTCTATCAAGAATAACAATGTCACTCCCATTATATAGGAGGGATAGATCCCATCTATATCACTCACATCCCTCCGCATAAATTGTTATATACCCAGTAATCGTCTTTATAGTCCACCCAGTTACGGGTGACGTTTGACGAACCCAAAGTATGTAACTCCTTATGTAGGGAACCATGGTGACTTCAGGTCCAAGGACTAATAGTCATACTAATAGCCACATGAGAAAGTATATGACACTCATATAATGATCCATGATACTTTCTTATGGCGGGTCATTCAGTATACATTCTCCAATGCATACCCATGTGTCAACTTGATATCTCCATATCCATGACTTGTGAGATCAAGTCATCGAGTTGACCTACATGCTAGTCTCGTCGCATTAACATTGTCCCTGAATGTTAATACTTGACTAGGAATGATTAAGAGAAGTGTTCTCTATACCATCTCATTATCGATTCAACCAATCGATTGATATAGATAAGAACCTTCTACTCAAGGACGCTATTATACTTAGTTATTTATCACCAATACAAGTAAGTATAATAACCAAAACAAATGCCTTTATATACATAAGAATATGATACAATGAGTCCATACAACAATCATCATATGATTGGCTCTAGGGCTCTAACTAACAATCTCCCACTAGAACTAGTGCTAATTAGTGTAGGCTCTAAGGCCCAATGACCTAGTGTGACCATCATGCTTTCTCTGTGCCAAAGCCTTGGTCAAGGGATCTGTGACGTTAGCTTCTGTGGGTACTCTGCAAATCTTCACATCTCCTCTATCGATGATCTCTCGAATGAGATGGAAGCGCCGTAGTATGTGTTTGGTCCACTGGTGTGAGTGAGGTTCCTTAGCCTGCGCAATTGCTCCATTGTTGTCACAATAGAGCTTAATAGGATCTGCTATGCTAGGAACCACCCCAAGCTCAGTAATGAACTTGCGGATCCAAACTGCCTCCTTTGCTGCTTCTGATGCAGCAATATACTCGGCCTCTGTTGTAGAATCAGTGACTGTGTCCTGCTTCGAACTCTTCCAGCTCATAGCACCACCATTTATGCAAAACACGAACCCAGAATGTGATCGATAATCATCTTGGTCAGTTTGGAAGCTAGCATCACTGTAACTCTTTACAGTTAGCTCATCATCACCTCATATATCAAGAAATATTCTTTAGTCATTCTCAAGTACTTAAGAATATTCTTGACTGCTATCCAGTGACTTTCACCTGGATCTGACTGGTATCTGCTCGTCATGCTCAAAGCATACGAGACATCAGGATGAGTACATAGTATGGCGTACATGATAGATCCTATGGCTGAAACATAAGGTATCTGATCCATGCGGTTTCTCTCCTCTCTAGAAGAGGGACTTTGAGTCTTCGAAAGACTCACACCATGTGACATCGACAGAAATCCCTTCTTGGAGTTCTGCATGGCAAACCGTAGTAGTACCTTGTCAATATATGTACTCTGACTTAGGCCAAGCAATCTCTTAGATCTATCTCTATAGATCTGTATGCCTAGAATACGGGTTGCTTCGCCTAAGTCCTTCATTGAGAAACAATTCCCTAGCCAAGTCTTTACAGATTGCAGCAAAGGGATGTCGTTCCTAATGAGTAGTATGTCATCCACATACAATACAAGGAAGACAACTGTGCTCCCAATAACCTTCTTGTAGACACAAGGTTCATCTTCATTCTTGATGAAACCAAACTGTTTGATCGCATCATCTAATAGAAGATTCCAGCTCTGAGAGCTTGCTTTAGTCCATAAATGGACTTATACAGCTTGCATACTCTGCCAGTATGCTGTGGATCTACAAAACCCTCAGGTTGTGTCATGTACACATCCTCAAGCAGGTTTCCATTCAGAAACGCGGTTTTGACATCCATCTGCCAGATCTCATAATCGTGGTATGCTACAATAGTAAGCATGATCCGAATGGACTTAAATATCGCTACTGGAGAAAAGGTTTCATTATAGTCAATACCATGAATTTGCTTGAAATCTTTTGCTACCAAATGACCCTTATAGATAATAAGTCCATCCATGTCAGTTTTTCTTCTAAAGACCCACTTACACCCAATGGGTTTGACGCCTTCAGGTGGATCAACCAAAGTCCCTACTTGGTTGGTATACATGGATTCCATTTCGGATCTCATGGCTTCTAGCAATGACTTAGAATCTGGTCTCATCACAGCTTCCTGATAGGAGGTAGGCTCATCCTCAATGAGCACAACATCATCATGGTCAGACAAGAGAAATGAATATCTCTCAGGCTGACAATGTACCCTATCAGACCTGCGAAGAGGTAGGTCTACTTGAATTGGTTGTGGTTCCTCAACTCCTTGTGGAACAACATCATCCACAACACTTTGTGGTTCTAGTTCAACTTCCATTGAGGTTTCAGTGCTATGGTTCACATCTTGAACTTCTTCAAGATCGAACGTACTCCCACTAGCTTTTCTAGAAACAAAGTCTCTTTCTAGAAATACCCCAGTCTTTGCCACAACTACCTTGTGTTGACAGGGAATGTAGAAGTAATATCCCTTAGTTTCCTTGGGATATCAAATAAAATAGCACTTATCGGATTTGGGTCCCAGTTTGTCCGAGACTTGATGTCGAACGTAAGCCTTACAACCCCAAATCCTCATAAAAGACACCTGGGCATCTCTCCCAGTCCATATCTTATATGGTGTCTTTATCACAGCCTTGGATGGAACACGGTTGAGTATGAAGGCTGCAGTGTCCAGAGCATAGCCCCAAAGAGATGTAAGAAGATTTGTGTGACTCATCATAGACCGTACCATATCTAATAGGGTACGATTCCTCCTTTTTGATACACCATTCCACTATGGTGTTCCAGGAGGAGTGAGTTGGGATAGAATCTCACACTCAGCTAGATAGTCACGAAACTCATGACTAAGGTATTCTCCACCTCGATCTGATCGAAGTATCTTAATACTCTTGCCAAGCTGAGTTTGTACTTCATTCTTGAATGCTTTGAACTTTTCAAATGATTCTGACTTATGTGTCATCAAATACACATAACCATATCTACTGAAGTCATCAGTAAATGTAATGAAGTACCTATAACCACCCCTGGCAGCAACATTGAAAGGGCCACATACATCACTATGTATAAGTCCTAACAAGTCAGTCGCTCTTTCACTGTGTCCACTAAAGGGAGTCTTGGTCATCTTGCCCAGTAGGCATGACTCACATGTCTCATATGATTTGAAATCAAATGAGTCCAGCAAACCATCTTTATGGAGCTGGGATAAGCGTTTGTCATTTATATGACATAAGCGACAGTGCCAGAGATATGTTTGGTTCATTTCATTTCATTTGAACCTTTTGGTATTTATGTTATAGATGGGGTTCTCTAAGTCTAGAATATAGATTCCATTCATTAGAGGTGCACTACAATAGAACATATCATTTAAATAAACTGAACAACATTTGTTCTTTATTATAAATGAAAAACCTTTCTTGTCCAAACAAGAAACTGAAATTATGTTCTTAGTAAGAGCAGGCACATAACAACATTCATCTAGTTCTAGTACAAGCCCAGAGGGCAGAGATAGATAGTAAGTTCCTACAACAACTACAGCAACCCGTGCTCCATTGCCTACTCGTAGGTCGATCTCACCCTTCATCAATGTCCTGCTATTTCTCAGCGCCTGTACATTAGTACAAATGTGAGTAGCATATCCTGTAATGCCCAAAAATTCTCAAAGTTATTTTAGAAATATTCTATGATTTTTCTGGAATTTTAGAATATTTTTATGGAATTTTTAGAGTAGCGGAAGTAGCAAAAATAAATAGAATCGTAAAATAGCCTACGCGGGGAATTGAACCCGAGACCTATTGGGTTCTATGACTTAAGGTGAACTCTAGTAACCAAGTGAACCCAGCAGGACCGTGCTGAAAGGAAAGGGGATCAGTTATATTTAAGTTAGAGTTGGGTGAATTAATTCCTTAATATAAATAGGAAATTGAGAGAGAAGTTATTTATTTTATTTGTAACTTTTCCTCTCCAAAAACCCTTACACGCCGACCCCTTCTCCTCTTCTTCTCTCGGCGCCAACCACAAGCATGCCTAGGGTTCCATCCCTAGGGCCATAGGAGGACTTTCTGGCGACGACTCCGACACGAGGGCGCTCCTCTCCGCGAGAGGAACGCGTAGACGTAAGGAGATCGTCGAGAAGATCGTCTCCACCGGAAATCTAGCGATTAGATCGTAAGAAAATCTAGAGCAGGATGTAAGAAACCCCTCACCTGCAGTATAAGTAGCTTCCGTATGAATTTTATGCCTCAGTTTAGTAGTATGTAGATTTTCGACACAAAGGATGTGAATTAGTGCATACCAAGTGTTCGATTAAATTATTAGCACGGTTAAAATGCAACTTAAGCATTTTACTAGCTTAGCTAAATGCAATAGAAGCATTCATTCAGTATGTTTAGCTTTAGTACAGCTTAAATGGGACTACGGTCCAATGGGTGGACTCCCACAGTCGCCTCTAGGTTCAGATAACCTAGCTCTAGGTTCAGATAACCTAGAAATAGCAATATAAGAAGAACTCAGCTATAATCAGTATTTTATTTTAGCAGTGGCCTTGTACTGGATTAGATATCCATTGGGTTGGGCTCCCACAGTCGTCCCTAGATTCAGATAACCTAGTAACCTTACTAAATTTGGGACTTGCAAATCTGGGTCTAGTTAGGGATGCGCGCATAGCACATACAGATGCCAGGCCCATCAGCAACATAATTATTATTTTAATCTATTTATGGTAAATAGTTTTCAAAACTCACAAATCAGTTGTGTATACAGTTTAAATTCAGTTCTAATGTAGTTTTAGTTTCAGCTCAGTTCATGATTCAGCTTAGTTTCCATTACTGATACATGTGATAGCTCTATGATTAGTTTTGGTTTCTATATTGTATAATACCATGCCATGCTCTCACCTATTCAGCATGTATTCAAATAGCATGTTTTCAAATCATAAATTGCATCGTATGCATGTTTTGTGAGGTAGATGGTTTCTTACTAAGCTCTAAAGCTTACAGATACTTCTTTCCTTATACTGCAGATAAAGGTAAAGGAAAGATGGACTAGCGGAGGCTGGGGGACAATGCGATCAAGATGTGTGTGGAAAAAGGAACTTGGAATAACGATGCTTGGGAACTAGCCCAATTAGAACATAACATTTTCTTTATGTCATTACTTTCCTGCACTTTAGTTGTTTAAGTGTTTTGAATTATGACAGTTATGCATAGATGGTTAGTTGTCATGATATTAGATAGCACTCCATGAGTAATGTTATGCTTAGTAGTTCTATTTTATGCTTATAGAGTTGTTGTATGTGATTTCGGCACGAACTAGTGCTGAAATCAGACTTCTGATACGAAATCAGAAACCCCGATCGATCCACCGATCGATTGGGGGTCTTCAATCGATCAGTTGATCGATTGGTGAACTTGTTCCACGAACAGTGAGCTCCTGGATCGATCAGCCGATCGATCCAGTCGCTTTTTGTCGCGAACAGGAAGCTGCCGGATCGATCAATCGATCGATCAAGGAATCGGGGAAATCGCTCCCGCGAACAGAGAGCTCTGGAATCGATCACTGGATCGATTGAACAGTCTGGATCGATCAGCCGATCGATCCAGAATACTACCCCGAGCACAGTAGCCATCTGAATCGATCCATGGATCGATCCAACAGCTTACAATCGATCGAGTTCAACCTGGATCAATTGGGAAGTTGGGTTTCGACCAAGAGACCTTGTAGTTCAGCTCCTTGACCATAGAGGATGTAGGGTATGCCATGAATACCTTAGATTGCATCCCTTAGCACATGTAGGACCAAGAACTTGTATTAGCTTTGCAAAGTTTTGAATTGGTACAGCTTTCCGCACCTAGACTTAGTAATGGTCATGGATATAGCTTAGCACAGCATAATCTGACGGTCCGGCCTTACAGCCTAGCCAGTAGAAGGCGGGTCGTTACAGAGTGGTATCAGAGCAGAAAGTTCCATACTTCCTACACACACATCAGCATTGAACCTGCAGCTTCCAAGTAAGAATACCTCTCACTTTGTTATGTTTATTGCTTTCATATTTGTAGATAACTAAAGTATGCTTATCTGTGATAGTGTTAGCTATGTAAACATTATGCTTTAGTTATGTACGTCCTTTGTTCCTTTAGAAATGGCACGAGGACGCCCAGCTAGAAGGGCACCAGCTACTGAGCCCCAGCATGAGGCAGGCAATTCAGTGCCTCCCCCAGACCTTACAGCATTAGTGGCTCAGTTACAGCAGCAGCTAGCTGAACAACAACAGGAGATAGCCACCTTAAAGGCTAATCAGCAGAGTACTCCCACTGTCACCCCGGAACCAAACATAGCAACCCCAGTAGTTATAGAGGTTCCACCAGTCCAGCCTACGGCACCAGTAGCCCCAGCAACAGAGGCAAAGAGAGAAGCCTATCTGATCCTGTGGCAGAGAGTCAAGCCCGAGAACTTCTCAGGCACCAGTGAACCATGGGATGCTCAAGCCTGGTTTAAAACACTGGAGAGCATGATGGAGCTTCTGGACTGGCCAGAACACGAGAAGGTGAAGTGCGCCTCATTCTGTCTAACAGGAGACGCACGTATGTGGTGGGAGAGAATTAGAGCGAAGCGCCCAGTAAACCAAATGACATGGGCTGACTTCGAGAAAGAATTCTTCGAGAAGTTCTTTCACATGCGGGTCACAAACCGCCACTACGACGAGTTCACTGAGTTTCGCCAAGGTAACCTTTCAGTGGAGGAAGCCGTGAAGAAATTCAACAGATTAGCTCGTCTATGCCTTGAACTAGTCAGCACAGAAAAAGAATGAGTTTGGTTGATGCTCAAGATGCTGAGGCCGGAAATAGCGATGAACGTGGCTGGCGGCGTTCATAGGCCGCAAACCACCGAAGAACTAGTCAGCAGTGCTCTGACCACCGAGCACTACCAGAACAATATCAAGCAGCAGAAGTAAGTCCTCTCAGAGTCCAAAGGACAAGGAGGTTCAGGTACTCAGAAACAACAGAGCCACAGCTCTAACTGGAAAGGGAACTCCAACAGCAAGCGCAAACCAGGGAGTTACCCGAAAGGAGGACCAGCTAGTAAACATCCTAGTTATCCCAAATGTGCTACTAGTGGGAAATTCCACCCTGGAATTTATCGTAAGGGCATACGAGGATGCTTTGAATGTGGACAGGAAGGGCATATGGCTAAGCAGTGCCCAAACAAGACAGTTCTTCCTCAACCACAGCCGATTCAGTACGAAGGCCAGCCAGCACAGCTACATCAGATGCAGGCCGTTCTAGATGGTCCACACATCAGCCAGGGCAGGTTAGAGGCCCCTCCAGCTACGACCCATGCGAGGATCTACTCACTCACCAGAGAGGACGTAGCAAATGCCTCGACAGTTGTTACAGGTCAGATCAGTATTTTACAGCAAAGTACAACTGTCTTATTTGATACTGGGGCAACCCATTCATATATATCCAGGACATTCACCGAAGAGTTGGCAATACTTCTAGAGGTACTCAGTAGCCAATTTTTGACAACGCTACCTTCAGGAGAAATTATGGCATCCACGCACTGGCTCTGAGCAGTGCCAGTTATTATAGCAGACAGAGAACTCTTTTGTGATCTGCTAGTGCTAGATATGACTGATTATGATGTCATCTTTGGAATGGACTTCCTGATCAGATACGGTGTCTCTATAGAGTGTCGTAAACAGAAAGTCGTATTCCAACCAGAAGCAGAGGTACAGTTCGAGTACATCGGAGAACCAAAGAGAAAGGCCAAGAAGTTTCTCTCAGCTCTAAAAGCACAGAAATTAATGGATTCAGGATGTACGGGATTCCTAGCATATGTAGTCAATACCAGTCAGGACAAGGACCAACAGCTAGCAGAGGTCTGAGTCGTATGTGACTACCCAGCAGTCTTCCCTGAGGAGTTACCAGGTCTAGCACCAGACAGGGAGATTGAATTTGAGATAGACCTCATTCCCGGTACAAATCCTATCTCTAAGGCACCCTACCGCATGGCTCCAGCAGAACTGAAGGAACTTCATGAGCAACTACAGGAGCTGCTTGACAAGGGCTTCATACGTCCTAGTCACTCACCATGGGGAGCGCCTGTATTTTTCGTGAAGAAGAAGGACAGGAGCATGCGCCTGTGTATAGATTATAGAGCACTGAACCAAGTCACGATTAAGAACAGGTATCCTCTTCCCAGAATAGATGACCTGTTCGATCAGCTAAAGGGAGCAGCAGTGTTCTCTATGATAGACTTCATGTCAGGTTATCATCAGGTGAAAGTTAAAGAAAGGGATATACCCAAGACAACATTCAGGACTAGATACGGACATTACGAGTTCGTAGTCATGCCCTTTGGCGTGACAAATGCTCCAGCTACTTTCATGGACCTCATGAACAGAATATTGAGGGACTACCTAGATAGATTTGTTATTGTATTTATCGATGACATTCTTATCTATTCAAGAATGCAAGAAGAACACGCAGAGCACATGAAAATAGTATTGCAGACTCTTCATCAAAACCAGTCGTACGCCAAATTCACGAAATGTGAATTTTGGTTAGATCAGGTGTCCTTCCTGGGTCACATCATCTCAAAGGATGGTATCATGGTAGACCCTAGTAAAATAGAAGCGTTGAATAATTGGAAAAGACCCAAGAACGCCAGTGAGATTAGAAGCTTTTTGGGACTAGCAGGTTATTACAGAAATTTCGTAGAGGATTTCTCCAGGATAGCCTCCCCACTGACAGCTCTCACCAGGAAGAACAGAAAATTTCAGTGGACAGAGGACTGCGAGAATAGCTTCAGTGAGCTAAAGAGGAGATTGACCAGTGCTCCCATTTTGGCTCTACCAGAAAATACAGACAGCTTTGATATTTATAGTGACGCCTCTAAATTGGGACTAGGAGCAGTACTGATGCAAAATGGTAAGGTGATCGCCTATGCCTCCAGACAACTCAAGGAATATGAGAAGAATTATCCTACTCATGACCTTGAGCTTGCAGCAATAGTGTTCGCTCTCAAAATTTGGAGACACTAGTATGGAGCTCAGTGTCGAGTGTATACAGATCATCAGAGTTTGAAGTACTTCTTCACTCAGAAGGATCTGAATATGCGACAGCGCAGATGACTTGAGCTGGTCAAAGACCACGATATAGATATCCTCTACCACCCAGGAAAAGCCAATAAGGTAGCAGATGCGCTTAGCAGGAAATCCAGTGCTACCTTATTATCATTAGCAGCCTTGTCACCGCCCCTACAGAGGGAGATCACGGATTTCGGTCTCGAACTTATAGTGGGACAGCTCTCTACTATGACATTAGCATCTACCCTGCTTGGTGACATCCAGACAGCTCAGGAACAGGATCCTGAAATTCAGAAAATCAAGCAAGGGTTAGCAGAATCAGAAAGTAGAGAATTCAGAGTGTCCGATAGTGGGGTATTATACTTCGGTGACAGACTCTGAGTTCCAGATCAGGAAGAACTAAAGAGGAAGATTTTAGATGAGGCTCACAGGACTCCTTATGCGATGCATCCAGGTTCCACCAAGATGTACCAAGATCTAAAGAAACGATTTTGGTGGGCCGGGATGAAAAGAGACATCGCTAGATATGTTAGCACCTGTCTGACCTGCCAGAGGGTCAAGGCAGAACACCAGAGACCAGGAGGAGTTCTGCAGCCTATTCAGATTCCAGAGTGGAAGTAGGAGGATATTTCTATGGATTTCATAGTGGGACTACCCAGAACCACGAATGGTTTAGATGCCATCTGGGTGATAGTCGACAGGTTAACTAAATCAGCCCACTTCTTAGCTATCAGGATATCCTACTCCATGGAGCAGTTAGCTCAGTTGTATCTCAAGGAGATCGTCAGACTGCATGGAGTTCCATGGACTATCATCTCAGACAGAGACAGTAGGTTCACGTCACACTTCTGGGAGTGTGTACAGTCAGCATTGGCCACTAAGTTAAAATTCAGCACAGCCTTCCATCCTCAGACAGATGGTCAGACGGAGCGAGTAAATCAGGTACTCGAAGATATGCTCCGAGCATGTGCCCTAGACTTCAAGGGAAGTTGGTGCAAATATCTGAGTTTAGTAGAATTTACATACAACAACAGCTATCAGGCCACTATCAGTATGGCACCTTATGAGGCTCTCTATGGGCGGAGGTGTAGATCTCCAATCTGCTGGTATGAGAGTGGTGAGCAGAAGGAACTAGAACTCCAGACGGATCTAGTAGCAGATACCACAGCAGCTATATAGCAGATCCGCCAGAGGATAGAGACAGCTCAGAGCCACCAGAAAAGCTATGCTGATACACGACGCAGACCCTTAGAGTTTTCAGCTGGGGATTCAGTGTTTCTCAGAATAGCTCCCATGAAGGGAGTAATGCGTTTTGGGAAGAAGGGCAAATTGAGTCCCAGATATGTGGGACCATACCTTATCACTAGGAGAGTTGGCAAGGTAGCATATGAGCTAGAGCTACAACAGGAGATGTCAGCCATCCATAATGTATTTCATGTCTCTATGCTGAAGAAGCATATCCCAGATGTCACCCAGGTGATTGAGCCCCAGTCGGTACCAGTCCGCGAGGACCTCAACTATGATAGTCGGCCTATTCAGATAATAGACTGAGCAATTAAAAAATTACGGAACAAGGAGGTACCATTAGTAAAAGTCATTTGGCAAGATCACACCACAGAAGAGGCAACATGGGAGACAGAAGTTAGTATGAGACAGAAGTACCCAGAGTTGTTCTAAGTTCGAGGACGAACTTTTTATAAGGTATGGGGGATTGTAACGCCCGAAAATTCTCAAAGTTATTTTAGAAATATTCTATGATTTTTCTGGAATTTTAGAATATTTTTATGGAATTTTTAAAGTAGCGGAAGTAGCAAAAATAAATAGAATCATAAAATAGCCTACGCGGGGAATTGAACCCGAGACCTATTGGGTTCTATGACTTAAGGTGAACTCTAGTAACCAAGTGAACCCAGCAGGGCCGTGCTGAAAGAAAAGGGGATCAGTTATATTTAAGTTAGAGTTGGGTGAATTAATTCCTTAATATAAATAGGAAATTGAGAGAGAAGTTATTTATTTTATTTGTAACTTTTCCTCTCCAAAAACCCTTACACGCCGACCCCTTCTCCTCTTCTTCTCTTGGCGCCAACCACAAGCACGCCTAGGGTTCCATCCCTAGGGCCATAGGAGGACTTTCTGGTGACGACTCTGACACGAGGACGCTCCTCCTTGCGAGAGGAACGCGTAGACGCAAGGAGATCGTCGAGAAGATCGTCTCCACCGGAAATCTAGCGATCAGATCGTAAGGAAATCTAGCGCAGGATGTAAGAAACCCCTCACTTGCAGTATAAGTAGCTTCCGTATGAATTTTATGCCTCAGTTTAGTAGTATGTAGATTTTCGGCACAAAGGATGTGAATTAGTGCATACCAAGTGTTCGATTAAATTATTAGCACGGTTAAAATGCAACTTAAGCATTTTACTAGCTTAGCTAAATGCAATAGAAGCATTCATTCAGTATGTTTAGCTTTAGTACAGCTTATATGGGACTACGGTCCAATGGGTGGTCTCCCACAGTCGCCTCTAGGTTCAGATAACCTAGCTATAGGTTCAGATAACCTGGCTATAGGTTCAGATAACCTAGAAATAGCAATATAAGAAGAAATCAGCTATAATCAGTATTTTATTTTAGCAGTGGCACTGTACTGGATTAGATATCCATTGGGTTGGGCTCCCACAGTCGTCCCTAGGTTCAGATAACCTAGTAACCTTACTAAATTCGGGACTTCCAAACCCGGGTCTAGTTAGGGATGCGCGCATAGCACGTACAGATGTCGGTGTTGGTTGCTACTCGGAAAATCTAGAGGTTCCACTGTACAAAAATTTTGTACAAAGGTCTGAACCTTTTTCTAGCTACCATGTGTTCTTTTAAATTAAATTTTGGATCGCCTGCGGAACTTAACACGTTTGATCCAAAACTTAATCTATTTGTTCTTTTGGGTTTTGACTTGGATCTCCTGCGGAACTTAACACGTTCAACCCAAGTCACCTTAAGTTATTAATTCCATTAAATATTAATTTCCATAATTGGTTCCCAGTACTGACGTGGCGAGGCACATGACCTTCTTGGATATGGGAGCAACCACCACCGACTAGACAAAACCTTTTATGGAAAGCTAATATTTAATTTCCTAAAATAACTTTAGGTTAACCGAAAGGAACAATCAAATCACAAGGAAAAGAAAAAATAAAAAAACACAATATCGAAAAACATATTCGAAATCCTAGAATCGTAAGCCTCTTGTATTTGGTATTATTTCCAAAAATAACTAGTATGATGCGGAAAGAAAAATTACTAGTTATACCTTTTAGAAAGACCTCTTGATCTTTTACCGTATTCCTCTTCTAACCTCGGACGTTGTGTGGGCAACGATCTTCCGAGATGAGAAACCACCAAACACCTTCTTCTCCTCCTAGCTAGGTTCGACCAAAATAAGAAAGCTTCACCAAGGAAGAAGAAAAACACCAACCAAGCTCCAAGGGATGTAAGCTTTCTCTCCTTCTTCTTCTTCTTCTCCAAGTAGTATCCGGCCACCACAAGAGCAAGAGAGGGAGAGGATGATGGCCGGCCACAACACCAAGGAAAAGAGGGAGAGAAATAATAGAGGTTGTATCCCATGAAGGCACCCCCACCCCTTCTTTTATATTCCTTAGTCTTGGCAAATAAGGAAATTTATTTATAATAAAATTTCCTTAACTTTCCTTGACAACAATTAATTAAGAAAAATTAAATAAATTTTCCTAATTAATTGTATGTGGCCGGCCACCTCATGTAGAGCAAATAGGATAATTTTAATCAACAATTAAAACTTCCTTATTTGTCTTTGGAAATTTTAAAAAATAAAATTTCCTTTTAAAATCCCTTCATGGTTGATAAAAAGAAATTTCTATAATTTTAATTTTCAACATGTGAATAATTTTTTAAAGAAAATAAAATAAAATATCTTTCCAATCTACAAATAAGGAAAGAGATCTAATCTCTTTCTTTTAATCTTTTGTAGATCTTTTAAAGATAGATATTTTAATTTTAATTCTCTGTAATTAATTATATCTTCCACATAATAAAAATAAAAATAAAAATTATTTTTAATTTAATGGGGGCAGGCCACCTAAGCTTGGGTTTAAGCTAGGGTCGGCCACCCATGAACCAAGGCTTGGCCGACCCTAGCTTGAACCACAAGCTAGCTTGGCCGGCCCCCTTCTCATGGGTATGAAGGTGGGTATAGGTGGGTATAGTACTCTATAAATAAGAGGCTACGATAGGGATCGAGAGGAGGAATTGGTTTTGGTCTCCCGATAAAATTAAGCATCCCGTGTTCGCCCCGAACACACAACTTAATTTTATCAATAATAATTCATTCCACTAGAGAACTATTATTGAACTACCGCACCAATCCCAAATTACATTTTTGGGCTCCTTCTTATTATGAGTGTATTAGTCTCCCTGTGTTTAAGATGTCGAATGTCCACTAATTAAGTGAGTTACTGACAACTCATTTAATCAATATCTTAACCCAAGAATAGTACCACTCAACCTTATCGTCATGTCGGACTAAGTCCACCTGCAGGGTTTAACATGACAATCTTTATGAGCTCATCTTGAGGACATTATCAACCTAGATTACTAGGACACAGTTTCCTTCTATAATCAACAACACACACTATAAGTAATATCATTTCCCAACTTATTGAGCTTATTGATTCATCGAACTAAATCTCACCCATTGATAAATTAAAGAAATAAATATCAAATATATATGCTTGTTATTATATCAGGATTAAGAGCACACACTTCCATAATAACTGAGGTATTTGTTCCTTTATAAAGTCAGTATAAAAGAAACGACCTCAAATGGTCCTACTCAATACACTCTAAGTGTACTAGTGTAATTATATAGTCAAGATAAACTAATTCCTAATTACACTATGACCTTCCAATGGTTTGTTCCTTTCCATTTTGGTCATAAGCTACTGTTTATAATTTATAAGGTATTGATAACATCATCTTCTGTATGTGACACCACATACTATGTTATCTACAATATAAATTAATTGAACAACTACAACAAATGTAGATGATTTTACCAAATATGATTCTTTATTCGAGATAAATGTTTACAAAAGCTTAGGCGTTTAGTATACACTCTAACAGCCGGGCCCATCAGCAACATAATTATTATTTTAATCTATTTATGGTAAATAGTTTTCAAAACTCACAAATCAGTTGTGTATACAATTTAAATTCAGTTCTAATGTAGTTTTAGTTTCAGCTCAGTTCATGATTCAGCTTAGTTTCCATTATTGATACATGTGATAGCTCTATGATTAGTTTTGGTTTCTCTGTATGATACCATGCCATGCTCTCACCTGTTCAGCATGTATTCAAATAGCATGTTTTCAGATCATAAATTGCATCGTATGCATGTTTTGTGAGATAGATGGTTTCTTACTAAGCTCTAAAGCTTATAGATACTTCTTTCCTTATACTGCAGATAAAGGTAAAGGAAAGATGGACTAGCGGAGGCTGGGGGATAATGCGATGAAGATGTGTGTGGAAAAAGGAACTTGGAATAACGATGCTTGGGAACTAGCCCACTTAGAACATAGCATTTTCTTTATGTCATTACTTTCTTGCACTTTAGTTGTTTAAGTGTTTTGAATTATGACAGTTATGCATAGATGGTTAGTTGTCATGATATTAGATAGCACTCCATGAGTAATGTTATGCTTAGTAGTTCTATTTTATGCTTATAGAGTTGTTGTATGTGATTTCGGCACGAACTAGTGCTGAAATCAGACTTCTGATATGAAATCAGAAACCCCGATCGATCCATCGATCGATTGGGGGTCTTCAATCGATCAGTTGATCGATTGGTGAACTTATTCCACGAACAGTGAGCTCCTGGATCGATCAGCCGATCGATCCAGTCGCTTTTTGTCGCGAACAGGAAGCTGCCGAATCGATCAACCGATCAATCAAGGAATCGGGGAAATCGCTCCCGCGAACAGAGAGCTCTGGAATCGATCACTGGATCGATTGACCAGTCTGGATCGATCAGCCGATCGATCCAGAATACTACCCCGAGCACAGTAGCCATCTGAATCGATCCATGGATCGATCCAACAGCTTGCAATCGATCGAGTTCAACCTGGATCGATTGGGAAGTTGGGTTTCGACCAAGAGACCTTGTAGTTCAGCTCCTTGACCATAGAGGATGTAGGGTATGCCATGAATACCTTAGATTTCATCCCTTAGCACATGTAGGACCAAGAACTTGTATTAGCTTAGCAAAGTTTTGAATTGGTACAACTTTCCGCACCTAGACTTAGTAATGGTCATAGATATAGCTTAGCACAGCATAATGTGACGGTCCGGCCTTACAGCCTAGCCAGTAGATGGTGGGTTATTACATATCCGGTATCTAATACCCACGATGAAAAAATAGAGAGATTGACTTCTATAACATGTATACCTGAAGTAGAAATCTTATTTCTCTTCTTCTTAAGATCTTCTAGGTATCCTTTGCAGTTCCTTTTCCAGTGCCCTGCTTGTCCTTGATATAGTTGATGAAGATGTTCAACCATATCATAAGCACCCATCAACTCGTGTTGCTTCTGAAGCTCAGAGTTCATGGTCGCGAGCATAAGACAGGACACATCTAACGGCCCATCTTAATGCTTCTGGTAAGCATCACGGTCAGCTCGCGTGGCAGTGGCAGGAGGTGCCGCGGGAATGGGCTGCTCCAGGATGTACAGTTTTCGTTCCTGTGTGAGAACAATTCTCAGGTTCTTGTACCAGTCAAGGAAGTTAGCTCCATTGAGCTTGTCCTTATCAAGGACAGAACGCAGGGAGAAGGTGTTCGTGTTTGACAACATGGCAATCTACAACAGAAAATGTAGAAAATAAATAATCATATTCCACTAATCATTTAATTATGCCTTTAACTAAATGATGCTCCCACTGAATTATAGAACTTTTGTAGAATCGAGTCATGGACGTGGTCAAACCACACTTACTAGATTCTAGCTATAATTCGTGCGGGACAAGATCCACATCATACTACGCCTTGAGTTAGCTTTGGCTAAATCGCCCAAGACTTTAGTATGATCGGTAGGTAACTAATTACCAATTACATCTCTATGCAAGTCTTGTTTATAGGATCATTATCCGCATGTATATTAAAACTTGAGTTAGCTTTGGCTAAATCGGCCAAGAGTTAATTGTTGGTGCGGGAAGCATCCGACGATCGAACTCGTGTTTTGATAATGGCAAAGGATTCAAAGTTAAGGTGTTTTGTTTTCTAACAAGTCTACCTTGTAACACCCACTAAGCTTTTAAGATAAATATGAGAATGATGAATTTGCCTTAGAAAAATATTAGTAGAATGTTGAACCAAAAAGAAATAAAAAGAAATAAAAATAGGGAGTGGTCAAGGATTGAACCTTGAACCTCTCATGATGTAAATGATAGGATTAAGGGGTAATAGCCAGTTGGGATAGGAATAATATATTGATAGCAAAGGAGGGAAACTCATGATAAGGATGAGAGTAAAAGCTAGCCAAAAGAAACCAAGAAAAGAGCAAGAGAAAGCAACTTGCCTTCCTTCTTTTCTCTCCCTCTTCCTCTCCTTTTGCCATGACTTAAAGAGGACTATTAAGGGGATTCATTCCCCCTTGTTTCATCATGAATGATGAGAACAAATAAATAAATATAAAAAAAAAAAGGGCTAAGGGAGAAGGAAAGCAAAAACCAATTTTGCTACCTCTTCCCCCTTAACATAAAAGGGAGCATGTAAAGAGAAGATGTTATTTTTCTCTCATTTCTCTCATTCTCTCCTCTCCACCACCGAGAGCCTCATCCCCCCTCTCCTCCATTCTTGGCCCCAAAACAAGGTTCCTCCTAAGATACAAGGAAGGCTACCAAGGGAAATCAAAGGAGGAGAACAAGAAGAAGAGACCCTTTCTTCCATCACCACACTTTAGAACCACAAGCGAAAAGGATGTAAGTATCCCCTCACCTGTGGTACAAGTGGTTTTAATGTGTTTTTGGATTTTATGAGGATTTTAAAACCTAGAAACAAAGTTGTGAAAATTTGGCCAAAGAAAGGACTTGTTGATCCTAGGAATGTTTAATATAAGCCTTGATTCATGATAATTTTTCTATGCTTTGTAAGAAGGTTTTCTCTCATATTTTTATATACATGTGATGCTGGATTAGAGATGTACCTAACCCTAGAGTTTCGGCCAAAAAGGTTTTATAAGGGCTAGGGAATTTATTTGTTTACCTAACTTGCACAAAACCCTCTAAATAAATGGTTAAGGATCCATTATTGTTTTCATACTTGAAGGTTACTTGGAACCAAAAGTACCCCACTCACAAGTTTCAGCCAAGGAAGGGTTTAGGGTTAGGAAGACTTTGAATTTAAACTCACCATGTTTATATGATAGAATATAGAGTTTCTTAAGGAGTTGCATGCTTGTATGTTGATAGAAACTCATGAACATCACTTTTAATGTTTCGGCCATGGTAAGGTGGATGGTTTAGAATAGCTTAAACAGATTTTAACATGCTCAAAACCTCCATGACAATAAGATATGAAAGTTGTTTTATGCTCCCATGCTTAATTAGAGTATAGGAAAATTGGTTGCATGATATATGATAATTATGACCACAAGGGTCCTAGCTTGTTTGTGAACCAAACTTATATGTATAGTTTCTTTGATATTTTTGCCATAAAACTTGTTTAGGTTTTCCACACTTTAGGCCACCTAAAACCTAGTTTAAAGACTTGAAAGGTTTCGGCCAAACATATGCTATGAGATAAAGAAAGGAAAAACCTAGGAAACCTAAGACACAATTTAAATGTATGCTTGTAGTGCTTGACTTTTATACATGTTATGAAATGTGTTATGACTTTCTATGCTTTTATTCCATTTGAACAAATTCCATGCTTGATGAGGTTCGGCCATGTAGGGTTTAAAGACCTAGAAACCTTAAAATTTAGACCTCATGTGTTAAAGATGCTTCTTATGAAATTGAGATAACATGTTGATTGTGTTCACATGCTTATACATTGAACTATGATTCAAATGGACACCTTAAAGTCTCGTCCATGAAGGGATGCATGCCTTAGAAACCCTAGAACTTACATTGAACATGCTCATGTCACTCTCCATGAAATATGAAATGTAGAAAGCTAAAAATTCACATGCTATATGTTGTTAGTGACCTAAATTGATGCTAAGGGAAGTTTCGGCCATGACCACTTGTATGATGTCATTTAGAAATTTATACATGATGTTAGAGTAAGTTCACATGCTTGTATGCTTGCTTGAAAACCTAAATGAGTACTTGTAAGTTTCGGCCATGACATAATTTTAAGGGCTTAAAGGATTTAGGAACTAACTCAATTGTGCTTACCATATTCCTTGAAACAAATGCTATAAATATGGTTAAGGTTTCCATGATTTATGTCATTTAGAACCTTGTTTCACACTTGTTAAGGTTCGGCCAAATGAGGTTTAAGGACTCGGAGAACTTAGAGTCCAAGTAAATCTTGTTTATAATACTTCCTATGAAAATGATATGTGGATGAATTAGGTTCTACATGCTTGGATGTTGTTTAAAACCTAAATTGGCACCTAAGAGGGTTTTGGCCAAGATAAGAACCCAAAGGACTAGGAAGCTTAGTACCCAAATTAATCATGTTACATTGTTCCTTATGATTGGATGAGCACATGATACACTTTTATGCTTAGACATATATGCTTGTGAGCTATACAAGATGAGAATTTCTACGATATGTTATGAGTTCAAAATATGCATACTTTATGTTATGATATGTGGGTAAATTTTACATGCTTTGATGATATGATATGAGCTGAAAATATGCATGCTTATGTTATGATATGTGGTTAAATTATGCATGCTTTGATGCTATGTTTAGTGCTTAAAATATGCATGCTTTCATGATATGCTATGTGGTTAAATTATGCATGCTTGATGATATGCTTTATGCTTAAGATATGCATGTTTTTATGATCTATGCCTAAGTGATGCATATTGTTATGATATGATGTATGCCTAAGTGATGCATACTTTTATGGTATGATGTATGCCTAAGTGATGCATACCTTTATGACATGATGTATGCCTAAGTGATGCATACCTTTATGATATGATGTATGCCTAAGTGATGCATACTTTTATGACATGATGTATGCCTAAGTGATGCATACTTTTATGATAGGATGTGTGCCTAAGTGATGCATGCTTTTATGATGTTTGATATGTATAAGTATGACATGTACCTTACTTTATATGGCTTGTACCAAGGGTGGGCTCCATAAGCGCCCCGGGGTCGTTGGAATAAGACTCAGGCCTCGTTAGGGATGGACTCCTAAGTGCCCCTAGGTCGATGGAGTAAGACTCGGGCCTAGTATGTTGCCTTGTAGGGTTCAAGACTTGCTACCTTGGACCTACATAGGTTGCGCGCAATATGTAAGTGGTACATAGCCGGGATCCCCTTTAAGTTGAGATTATGTTCAAGTATATATGTAAGAAGAAATGGTTTTAAAGATCATGAGACATACACATGTTTTTCGGATACATGTTTTTCAAAATCATATTACATATACCTTATGATGATTTATGATATGCCATGGTTAGATATGATTATGTTATGTTCCATGATATGTCCATGTGTAGGATATGCCATGACTCCTTATGACGATATGCCATGATTAGATACGATTATGTTATGCTTTATGCTATGCTTTACGCTATGATATGCCATGACTAGTTATGATTTCTTCATGTTGCATGATATGCTTAAAAGAGTATGTTACATTATGTCATGACTAGTTGAAATGATGCCATGTTAAGACATTCTTTGATTATACTATGATTTTCGGTTTTAGTGAGTAGGAAAGGAACTTACTGAGCCATGAGTGCTCACAGCTTACTGTCCTTGTACCACAGATAAAGGAAAAAGCTGGATGAGCTAGAGGAGTAGCAGGAGAGGCAAGGAGATGTGTGTGGCAGTGGCTAGGCAACCAAATAAGAACCTGCTTTAAAAACTTTTAAAGAACTATGCTTTGGTATCATGAATTGTAGTACCGTATGTGTGACTTGATGTTATGTTTCCACTAATTTTTGATATCATGTTATTGAGGCCATGATAGTGTAGTTCGGATTTGATGAATGGGAAAACAAAAGAAAAGTTTTTATTAAACTAAGAGAATTATTTTAAGTCTTCCGCTGTTTTAAAAAGAAAAATTTGTACATAGAGTATCGTAGCCCCGTCCCTTAGGGTTAGCAGGGAGGGCGGGCGTTACAGGTTGGTATCAGAGCCAAGTTTTTGCCAGCTCACTACACACACATCAAGCCTCCGACCTGCCGCTCCAAGTAAGAATGTTTATGCTTAATTTTCTTGTTATATGCTTATGCTTAGTTTCATGTTATATGACTTATGCTTTATTATTTTTTTTTTCTTTCTTCCTTGTTATATTGTCTATGCTTTATTTTCTTTGTTATATTGCTTATGCTTTATTTCCTTATGTTATGTTGTTTGTCACTCTATTCTTTATTTTTCCTTATGTTGCTTATGCTTTAGTTTCATGTTTTGCTTGCTTATGTTTGATGCTTTATTCTATGCTTTTAGTTATAATTTAGATTAGGATTACATATTAGTAGGTTAGGAATAATACCAGAACAGATAGATAGAAACCAAACAGTACGTTAGATTGGCTAAAAACGATAACCACTTACACTAGTCTATTTGTCATTATTTAGATAAACATGGTTAGGACACGCAATGGCCGAACCGAGGGGACAGTGACTCCGCCAGACATGACACAGGTAGTCACAGACTTCCAGCGTCAGATCACAGAACAACAACAGCTGATCACTACCTTAATGGGTCAGCAAGGCAACCCAGTTACCCCACCAGCAAATCAGAATACACTACCGGTTATACCTACAGCCACGCCAGTGCCCCCGGCAGCCCCTACTCCGATGGTCCGACAAGAGGCCTATCTGATTCAGTGGCAAAGGCTTAAGCCGGAAGCCTTCTCGGGAAACTACGAACCATGGGATGCGCAAGCCTGGCTCAAGACCGTGGAGAGCATAATGGAACTATTGGACTGGCCTGAACACGAGAAGGTCAAATGCACGTCGTTCTGCCTTACCGGAGATGCCTGGATGTGGTGGGACCGAGTAAAGGCGAAAATACAAATAAACCAGATGCAGTGGATGGATTTTGAGACAGAGTTCTTAGAAGAATTCTTCCATATGCAAGTGCCCAACAAGCACTATGACGAGTTCACTGAGTTCCGGCAAGGTGATCTGTCGGCCGTCAAGAAGTTCAACCGCCTAGCACGCCTGTGCCCAGAATCGGTGAAAAAGAAAGGGTCCGTTAATGTTAAAGATGCTCCGACCCGAGATAGCTCTGAACGTAGCCGATGGAGTTAATAGACCGCAGATCGCAGAGGAGCTAGTCACAGGTGTCTCGACACGAGCACTACCGTAAAGCAATGAACGGGACAAGAACCAAGCACCACCGGAGGACAAAATCTCACAATACCGAACCTACGGAAAGGAAACCTGTGGAAAGAGGAAACAGTGGAACAACACAAAAGGTGGTCCGGCCAATAAGCACACCAAGTACCCTCAGTGTGCCACATGTGGAAAGATGCATTCTGGAATATGTCTCCTAAGCACCAGAAAGTGCTACAACTGCGGAAAAGAAGGACATTTGGCAAGAAATTTCCCTACTCAGTCTCAGACACTACCTCCGCAGAATAACCAGAATAGGAGTACCCCTGCACAGCTTCACAAGATGCATACTGCCATAGAAGGGACTTCAATCAGCCAAGGAAGATTGGAGGCCCCTCCCATTATGACGAACGCCAGAGTCTACTCTCTTACCAAGGAAGACGTGGCGAATGCCTCTACTGTTGTCACAGGTCAGCTACTTATTTACAATCAGTATGCTGTAGTATTATTTGATACTGGGGCAACACACTCGTTTGTCTCAATATCTTTTATGAAGAAGCTAGATATACCACCCCGAACTCTAGAGGACACATTCTTAACAACCTTACCATCCGGGGAGATTATGCCATCGGACCATATGCTGCAAGCAGTACTCATTCGGATCGCAAACAGAGAACTCTACTGCGATCTGATAGTACTTGATATGCAGGATTATGACATAATACTGGGAATGGATTTCCTGAGCAAGTACGGCGCTTCAATCGAGTGCCGCAAAAGGAAAGTGATTTTCCGACCCGAAACTGAACTAGAGTTTGAGTTTTACGGGGAACCGAAAGGAACGGAGAAGTTATTGTCATCTATTAAAGCACAAAGGATGTTAGATAAAGGATGTATGGGGTTTCTAGCACACGTGGTTGATACCAATCAAGTCAAAGACCCGAAGCTAAAAGATGTCAAGGTAGTATGCAACTATCCAAAAGTATTTCCTGATGAACTACCAGGGTTGGCCCCTGACAGAGAGATAGAATTTGAGATCGAATTGATTCCTGGTACTAAACCAATCTCTAAAGCACCTTATCGTATGGCGTCGGCTGATTTGAAGGAACTTCAGGGACAGCTAATAGAGTTACTCGACAAGGGACTTATTCTCCCTAGTCACTCTCCATGGGGAGCTCTAGTACTGTTTGTGAAAAAGAATGATGGGTCTATGCAAATGTGTATAGACTACCGAGCACTGAATAATGTGACAATCAAGAACAGGTACCCTCTTCCACGGATCAACGACCTGTTCGACCAGTTAAAGGGTGCAACCGTCTTCTCTAAGATTGACCTAAGGTCCGGCTATCATCAAGTGAAAGTGAAACAGGATGATATACCGAAGACGACATTTTGAACAAGATACGGACACTATGAGTTCATAGTTATGCCCTTCGGAGTGACAAATGCTCCTGCTGTATTTATGGTTCTGATGAATTGGGTGTTTATGGCATATCTCGATAAATTTGTGATCGTCTTCATTGACGATATTCTCATCTATTCGAGAACCCAGTCAACACCATATGCAATGCATCCTGTACTACGGATCCTTCAAGAGAAACAACTATATGCAAAATTCTCCAAATGCAAGTTTTGGCTTGACCGGGTAATATTCCTAGGTCATGTCATCTCCAAAGATGGAGTTATGGTGGATCCAAGCAAAATCAAGCTGTAAATAACTGGAACTGACCAAGTAGTATTTCTCGAGTTTTCTGGTGTTATTACAGAAAAATAGAGAATTTCTCCAAAATTGCAGCTATGACCCTCACCAAGAAAAATACAAAGTATGAATGGACAGAAGCTTGCGAGAAGAGTTTCGCGGAATTAAAAAGGAGACTGACCAGTGCTCCGATTCTTACTCTCCCGGAAACCAACAGAGGCTTCGATATGTACAGCGATGCTTCCATCTCAGGACTTGGAGTTGTACTCATGCAAGACGGCAAAGTCATTGCCTACGCTTCTAGACAACTTAAAGAGCATGAGAAGAATTATCCCATTCACGACTTCGAACTAGCAGCCGTGGTCTTCGCTCTCAAAATATGGAGACATTATTTATATGGAGCTCAGTGTAAGATTTATACCGACCATCAGAGTCTGAAATATTTCTTCACATAAAAAGACCTGAATATGAGGCAACGCCGGTGGCTCGAGCTAATTAAAGATTACGACTGTGAGATTCTTTATCACCCAGGAAAGGCGAACAAGGTGGCCGATGCACTCAGCCGGAAGTCCAGTGCCACCTGATGTAGCTATTTTAAAGTTCGAGGATGAACTTTTTATGAGGTACGGGGTACTGTAACACCCACTAAGATTTTAAGATAAATATGAGAATGATGAATTTACCTTAGAAAAATATTAGTAGAATGTTGAACCAAAATGAAATAAAAAGAAATAAAAATAGGGAGTGGTCAAGGATTGAACCTTGAACCTCTCATGATGTAAATGATAGGATTAAGGGGTAATAGCCAGTTGGGATAGGAATAATATATTGATAGCAAAGGAGGGAAACTCATGATAAGGATGAGAGTAAAAGCTAGCCAAAAGAAAGCAAGAAAAGAGCAAGAGAAAGGCAACTTGCCTTCCTTCTTTTCTCTCCCTCTTCCACTCCTTTTGCCGTGACTTAAAGAGGACTATTAAGGGGATTCATTCCCCCTTGTTTCATCATGAATGATGAGAACAAATAAATTAAAAAAAAAAGGGCTAAGGGAGAAGAAAAGCAAAAACCAATTTTGCTACCTCTTCCCCCTTAACATAAAAGGGAGCATGTAAAGAGAAGATGTTATTTTTCTCTCATTTCTCTCATTCTCTCCTCTCCACCACCGAGAGCCTCAGCCCCCCTCTCCTCCATTCTCAGCCCCAAAACAAGGTTCCTCCTAAGATACAAGGAAGGCTACCAAGGGAAATCAAAGGAGGAGAACAAGAAGAAGAGACCCTTTCTTCCATCACCACACTTTAGAACCACAAGCGAAAAGGATGTAAGTATCCCCTCACCTGTGGTACAAGTGGTTTTAATGTGTTTTTGGATTTTATGAGGATTTTAAAACCTAGAAACAAAGTTGTGAAAATTCGGCCAAAGAAAGGACTTGTTGATCCTAGGAATGTTTAATATAAGCCTTGATTCATGATAATTTTTCTATGCTTTGTAAGAAGGTTTTCTCTCATATTTTTATATACATGTGATGCTGGATTAGAGATGTACCTAACCCTAGAGTTTCGGCCAAAAAGGTTTTATAAGGGATAGGGAATTTATTTGTTTACCTAACTTGCACAAAACCCTCTAAATAAATGGTTAAGGATCCATTATTGTTTTCATACTTGAAGGTTACTTGGAACCAAAAGTACCCCACTCACAAGTTTCGGCCAAGGAAGGGTTTAGGGTTAGGAAGACTTTGAATTTAAACTCACAATGTTTATATGATAGAATATAGTGTTTCTTAAGGAGTTGCATGCTTGTATGTTGATAGAAACTCATGAACATCACTTTTAATGTTTCGGCCATGGTAAGGTGGATGGTTTAGAATAGCTTAAACAGATTTTAACATGCTCAAAACCTCCATGACAATAATATATGAAAGTTGTTTGATGCTCCCATGCTTAATTAGAGTATAGGAAAATTGGTTGCATGATATATGATAATTATGACCACAAGGGTCCTAGCTTGTTTGTGAACCAAACTTATATGTATAGTTTCTTTGATATTTTTGCCATAAAACTTGTTTAGGTTTTCCACACTTTAGGCCACCTAAAACCTAGTTTAAAGACTTGAAAGGTTTCGGCCAAACATATGCTATGAGATAAAGAAAGGAAAAACCTAGGAAACCTAAGACACAATTTAAATGTATGCTTGTAGTGCTTGACTTTTATACATGTTATGAAATGTGTTATGACTTTCTATGCTTTTATGCCATTTGAACAAATTCCATGCTTGATGAGGTTCGGCCATGTAGGGTTTAAAGATCTAGAAACCTTAAAATTTATACCTCATGTGTTAAAGATGCTTCTTATGAAATTGAGATAACATGTTGATTGTGTTCACATGCTTATACATTGAACTATGATTCAAATGGACACCTTAAAGTCTCGGCCATGAAGGGATGCATGCCTTAGAAACCCTAGAACTTACATTGAACATGCTCATGTCACTCTCCATGAAATATGAAATGTAGAAAGCTAAAAATTCACATGCTATATGTTGTTAGTGACCTAAATTGATGCTAAGGGAAGTTTCGGCCATGACCACTTGTATGATGCCATTTATAAATTTATACATGATGGTAGAGTAAGTTCACATGCTTGTATGCTTGCTTGAAAACCTAAATGAGTACTTGTAAGTTTCGGCCATGACATAATTTTAAGGGCTTAAAGGATTTAGGAACTAACTCAATTGTGCTTACCATATTCCTTGAAACAAATGCTATAAATATGGTTAAGGTTTCCATGCTTTATGTCATTTAGAACCTTGTTTCACACTTGTTAAGGTTCGGCCAAATGAGGTTTAAGGACTTGGAGAACTTAGAGTCCAAGTAAATATTGTTTATAATACTTCCTATGAAAATGATATGTGGATGAATTAGGTTCTACATGCTTGGATGTTGTTTAAAACCTAAATTGGCACCTAAGAGGGTTTCGGCCAAGATAAGAACCCAAAGGACTAGGAAGCTTAGTACCCAAATTAATCATGTTACATTGTTCCTTATGATTGGATGAGCACATGATACACTTTTATGCTTAGACATGTATGCTTGTGAGCTATACAAGTTGAGAATTTCTACGATATGTTATGAGTTCAAAATATGCATGCTTTATGTTATGATATGTGGGTAAATTTTACATGCTTTGATGATATGATTTGAGCTAAAAATATACATGCTTATGTTATGATATGTGGTTAAATTATGCATGCTTTGATGCTATGTTTAGTGCTTAAAATATGCATGCTTTCATGATATGCTATATATGTGGTTAAATTATGCATGCTTGATGATATGCTTTATGCTTAAGATATGCATGTTTTTATGATCTATGCCTAAGTGATGCATATTGTTATGATATGATGTATGCCTAAGTGATGCATACTTTTATGGTATGATGTATGCCTAAGTGATGCATACCTTTATGACATGATGTATGCCTAAGTGATGCATACCTTTATGATATGATGTATGCCTAAGTGATGCATACTTTTATGACATGATGTATGCCTAAGTGATGCATACTTTTATGATAGGATGTGTGCCTAAGTGATGCATGCTTTTATGATGTATGATATGTATAAGTATGACATGTACCTTACTTTATATGGCTTGTACCAAGGGTGGGCTCCATAAGCGCCCCGGGGTCGATGGAATAAGACTCGGGCCTCGTTAGGGATAGGCTCCTAAGTGCCCCTAGGTCGATGGAGTAAGACTCGGGCCTAGTATGTTGCCTTGTAGGGTTCAAGACTTGCTACCTTGGACTTACATAGGTTGCGCGCAATATGTAAGTGGTACATAGCCGGGATCCCCTTTAAGTTGAGATTATGTTCAAGTATATATGTAAGAAGAAATGATTTTAAAGATCATGAGACATACACATGTTTTTCGGATATATGTTTTTCAAAATCATATTGCATATACCTTATGATGATTTATGATATGCCATGGTTAGATATGATTATGTTATGTTCCATGATATGTCCATGTGTAGGATATGCCATGACTCCTTATGACGATATGCCATGATTAGATACGATTATGTTATGCTTTATGTTATGCTTTACGCTATGATATGCCATGACTAGTTATGATTTCTTCATGTTGCATGATATGCTTAAAAGAGTATGTTACATTATGTCATGACTAGTTGAAATGATGCCATGTTAAGACATTCTTTGATTATACTATGATTTTCAGTTTTAGTGAGTAGGAAAGGAACTTACTGAGCCATGAGTGCTCACAGCTTACTGTCCTTGTACCACAGATAAAGGAAAAAGCTGGATGAGCTAGAGGAGCAACAGGAGAGGCAAGGAGATGTGTGTGGCAGTGGCTAGGCAACCAAATAAGAACCTGCTTTAAAAACTTTTAAAGAACTATGCTTTGGTATCATGAATTGTAGTACCGTATGTGTGACATGATGTTATGTTTCCACTAATTTTTGATATCATGTTATTGAGGCCATGATAGTGTAGTTCGGATTTGATGAAAGGGAAAACAAAAGAAAAGTTTTTATTAAACTAAGAGAATTATTTTAAGTCTTCCGCTGTTTTAAAAAGAAAAATTTGTACATAGAGTATCGTAGCCCCGCCCCTTAGGGTTAGCAGGGAGGGCGGGCATTACATACTTGAGGATGTCAGGAAAGTCCTAGTTGTGGTTTAGCAAAGAGAAAAACCCTAGGGGGTGGTATCTCTAGGTCATAGGGGGTGGTAACCCTATGCGAAAAGTCTTGGCAGGTCGATGTCTTCAGGCAAAAGTCCTAGGGGGTGGTAACCCTAGGTGGAAAGTCCTAGTGTCGCCAACCAGGTGAAAGTCTGGACTAGCCGGGAAGCGGATGTCCAGCAGAAAGTCCGGAAGTATCGAGTGCTGAGCAAAAGTCCAGTCGATCTGGAGGATCGCACTGGCAACAGGTAAATCTCCTGAGTGGAGTAGGTGAGGACGCGTTCCCCGTAGAGGGAACAGTAGGCGTCGGGTCGACCTAGGGTTTCTGGTTGGAAACCCGAAGTCAGACTCGGACAGTCCGGAGACTGTCTATACTTCATTTATCATATTTATTGTGCTAACTTTGTGTTGCAGGATAGTGTTTGGGACTAACGTATCTTGCAGGTACAAAGGAGCAACCTAAAGCCTCGGATGAACAGTGTCCGAGGCGCCTCCATGGAGCTTGGAGGTGCCTCGGGTGCACAAGCTGAGCTGGCTGCGAAGCACCATTGGAGGCGCCTTGAAGAAGGCAGAAGGCGCCTTGGAAGGCGCCTTGAGTGAGGTTTAAGGCACCTTAAGCAGATGAACTTCGACCAGTTCAAGCTTGATCCACGCGGAGGATTCGGCAGCATGGAGGCACCTTGAACAGCCTTCAAGGCGCCTTGAGCACCCTTTATAAGGAGGTTTCGACTAGCACTTCAAAACAACAAATACTAAGTGATCTCTCATCAAAGTGCTGCTCCAAAAGACGTTCCGAAGTGCTGCTACAAGTGCCCGACGACCCGAAGCTTCAGATTTAGCATTTCTTATTGTCGGTATAATACTTATAGCTTTTTGTACTCATAATTGTAATCTTTTAACGAGCTTATAGTTGTTGCCCACGGAAAGCGATCAACGATCGCGGGCCTTCGAGTAGGAGTCGCCTTAGGCTCCGAACGAAGTAAAATCTCTCGTGTCTCTCTCTGTGTGTTTGTTCTTTATTCTGCTGCTTGTTTTAAACTCCGATAGTCTTCCGATTTGAAAAACGAAATAGCCGCGAGCGCTATTCACCCCCCCCTCTAGCGCGGTCTCGATCCAACATTAATATAAATGTGATTTTGACCTATCTACCAACCATTGGAAAATGCCTATAGTTAAACCCAATCCAATTGAGTTTAACTAGTTTTACTCAATCTAATTGAGTTTGTACTCACCGCGTTGATAGGTGGGACCAAGATTGTCCCTCCGCACCCTACCAAGATAATATGCGTTGCTCTGCTTTGGCAGATTCAACAACAACATGTGATCGAGGTAGTGATGCGTATCACGGCATGGTAGGCATTTCGAGTTGAGGCGATTTAGATCTAATCTAATCGTTGATGTGTATCATATACTCGATTTAGATCTAATCCAATCGTGGTGCATCATATACGCGATTTATATCTAATCTAATCGTTAAAGCACTAATTAATTACTCTACTCTAGCATGCTTCACATACACACACACAAGCAATTAATTAAATTGTGATTAGTCATGGCCCTACTACGATCTTCTCAAGCCAATGAGAAGATCGGATGGTGAACTTAGAGTCAACAACTTCTCCAAGCTCCTCCCTTTGATCGCCATGTGTTGCTCGCACCCTCCTTGTAACTCCGTCTTGAGTGGATCTTCCACCGCTCCAATTTTGTACATTACAAATTTGAAACTCGAGTTACATTCGAATCTAAACTATTTACAATAGGAATATAAAATAAAGAAAGGCATGACGCGCAGGTCGCGATCATATACAACACGTACAAACACATAAAATGGCACGCAGGCCATATTATGAATTACAACACATGTATCCAATCCAATTGGGGTTTTTGGGCCATGACCATCACAATATTATACATAATTCTAAATTATGTATTTTTCCATAATTTCTATAATTTTACTACTGATTTTTGTGATTTTACGAGTCCCAAGTTCCCGACGGTCCCGTTTAGCGATTTTTGGGCACGATTGCGGGACAATGCCCCTTGCGGGGTTAGGGGCAGCGCCCCTTCTCGCGAAATGAATCTCACGAGTGTCCCACGATGATCTAATAGCGCCTTAGCCCGCTGTCCCAAATCATTTTGGGCGAGACCTTGCCGTTTTGGAAGGTGTTTCTCGGTAGGCGAAGCCTACAAGTGTCCAAACACTTGTTGCTTCACATCTACAAGAAAAATACCCATAAAATACATAAAAATTGTAAATTTACAGAAAGTTACAAATCTGTAATTTTTCGTAAAAATTAAAATAAAACATGTACATGCTTTGCACGTGACTCAGATACTACTGTTGGGATTTTCGAGCCGCAAAACCCGCTTTTTGCGTTGCGAAAACCTTAAAATCCCATGCCATCGGATCCGTGCAAAGATTAAAAGAACAAAAATTTTGTGTACATGTTTTTCTATCCTAGATCTACATGGTTAAGAGACTACCCTTGTAGCGAAGCCCTTCGTGAATCCTGCTCGTTCAAAAGTTGTCGGATCTCGAGTGTGTTCAAGTGGGCACACCTCTATACGTATCCACACGAACAATAGAGATGGAGAAAACACTTAGAGTGTGCTAGCACTCTAAAGGTGTTCGGCCAAGGAGGAGGAGGAGAGGGAGAAAAGAAGAAGCAAGGAGGAATAATAATGATCGATAATTAAATAAGAGTAAAATATGGCTTAAGTATTTTCATCTAATAAAAATACTTAATGCTCATTAACACCGTTAATGAGCCTCATTAATGAGCCTTAATGAGTATTTAATATTCTTCATTAAATGGCCATTTCATTCAAAATTTGAATATAAAATTCAAATTGAATTCCATTTATCATTGAATTCAAAATTCAATGAATATCATCATTAAGCCTCACTTGAGTCTAACTCAAGTCTAGCCTCATTTGAGTCTAACTCAAGTCTAATCTCACTTGAGTCTAACTCAATCGAGTCTTACTCAATTAATCTAATTTGGATTACTCTTAATCCAATTTGGTTCATCACATGAACCTTATCGGTTAGAGTATATACCAAAAGTCTAGCTTTTGTATAAACATTTATTTAGAAATAAAGAATCACAATGGTCAAATATCTACATTTATTTGTTAAATGTAATTTGTTCAAATAATTTATATATTAGACAACATGGTGTGTGGTGTAACACACAGAAGATCATGTTGTCGGTTCTTTATAAATTATAAATAGTTGCTCGCGACTAAAATGGAAAGGAACAAACCGTTGAAGTAGTCGTAGTGTAATTAAGTATTAGTTTATCTTAACTAATAAATTACACTGATACACTCCAAGTGTATTGAGTAGGACCATTTTAGGTAAGTTCTTTTTGTACTGACTTTATAAAAGAACTAGACCTTAGTTATTATGGAAGTGTGTGCTCTTAATCCTAATATAATAACAAACACATATATTTAGTATTTATTTCTTTGACTTATCAATGGGTGAGATTTAGCTCGATAAATCAATAAGCCCGATAAGTTGGGAAATGATATTACTTATAGTGTGTGTTGTTGATTATAGAAGGAAACTGTGTCCTAGTAATCTAGGTTGAGAATGACCCCAAGAGGAGCTCATAAGGATTGTCATATAAAACCCTGCAGGTGGACGTAGTCCGACATGACGATAAGGTTGGGTGGTACTACTCTTGGACTAAGATATTAATTAAGTGAGTTGTCAGTAACTCATTTAATTAGTGGGCATTCATTATCTTAAACATAGGGAGACTAACACACTCATAATAAAAAGGAGCCCAAAATGTAATTTAGGATTGATGTGGTAGTTCAATAATAATTCTTTAGAGGTATAAATTATTATTGATGAAGTTAAGTTGTGTGTTCGGGGTGAACACGGGAAGCTTAATTTCATCGGGAGACCAAAAATAATTCCTCCTCTCGGTCCCTATCATAGCCTCTTGTATATAGAGAATTATATCCACCTATACCCACCTTAAGGTGGTCGGCCAAGCTAGCTTGGAGCCCAAGCTAGGGTCGGCCAAAGCTAATGGTGAAGCTAAATTTAGGTGGCCGGCCAAAGCTTGGGTCCCAAGCTTAGGTGGCCGACCACTAGAAAATAAAAAAGGATTTTTATTAAAATTATTACTTATGTGGATATCATGTTTTTAAAAGAGAGTTTGAAATTTAAATCTTTCCTTTTATAACTTTCTACAAAAGATTAAAAAAAGATTTGAAATCTTTCCTTATTTGTAGATTGAAAGGTTTATTTTTAATTTTAAGAAAACTTTCCTTTTTTAACCATGTTCATGATTTAAAAGAGAGTTTAAAAATTAAATATCTCTTTTATAAGTTTCTACAAAAGATTAAGAAAAGATTTGATATCTTTCCTTATTTGTTGATTGAAAGGAGATTTTAATTTTTAAAGATAACTTTCCTTTTTAGAAATTATCCACATGTTTAAAAGAATGGTTTTAATTTATAAAATTTCCTTTTTTATAATCCACCATGAAGGGAAAAATTATTGGAGAAATTTTTTATAAATTTCCGGAGACAAATTAGGAAGTTTTAATTAATTAAAACTCTCCTTGTTTATAGCTTTAAAGTGGCCGGCCATGATGTTTAAGAAAAGAAAATTATTTTTTAATTAATTAATTTTTCTTAATCATGGAAAAATAATTAAGGAAGTTTTTATTTAAATTTTCTTATTTGCCAAGACCAAGGATTATAAAAGAGGGGGTAGAGGTGCCTTCATGGGTAACGACTCTTTTCTATTCTTCCTCTCTTTTCCTCCTTAGTGGCCGGCCCTAGCTTCTCCCTCTTCTCTTCTTCTTGTGGCCGGCGACAACTTCTCTAGGAGCTTGGTTAGTGGCCGGATTTTACTTGAGGAAGAAGAATAAGAAGGAGGCTTTGTTTCCTAGCGTCCCTTGGAGATTGGTTGGTGGTCTAAGTTCTTCATCCCTTGAAGAAAAGAAGGTGGTCGAAACTTGGAAGAAAGGAGAAGGGCTTGGGTGGTTCTCATCTCGGTAGATCGTTGCCCACACAACTTATGGAATAAAAAGAGGAATACAGTTGAAGATCAAGAGGTTATTTGCTTATAAAGAAAGATATATCTAGTAAATTATTTTCCGCATCATACTAGTTTTCTTTGTATAGTTATTTTTGTTAATACCAAACACAATAGACATTAGATCTAGTTTTTCGAATTAGTTTTTCGAGTTTGTGTTTTCTTCTTTTTCGAATTTGTGATTCGATTGTTCCTTTTGGTTAACCTAGAGTTATTTAAGGAAATTAAATATTAGCTTTCCTTAAAAGGCTTTGTCTAGGCGGTGGTGGTTGCTCCCATATCCAATAAGGCTATGCGCCTTGCCATGCAGTCCTGGAAGCCAATTTTAGAAATTAATATTTAACGAAATTAATAACATAGGTGAATTTGAATCAATAGTGTTAAGTTCCGCTTGCGATTCAAATCTAAACCATTAAGAATAGATAAGTTAAATTTGGAATCAATGATGTTAAGTTCCGTCTGCGATTCCTAATTTAACTTCTAAAGAACACAATAGGTTATTTAAGGAAAGGTTCGACACTCGTACAAAAAATTTTTGTACAGTGGAACCGGTATGTTTTCCTAGAACTAACCAACAATTGGTATCAGAGCTAGGGTTTGCCTTTGTGTGTTTGATTTTCAAATTAGGTTATGCACATGTCATACATAATTTAGGCAGGATAATTGTACGATGTGCTAACTTTGTGGTTGCAGGCTCCAACTATTATGGCTTATAGATGTTGTGTATGATTAGACCCTTGGACATGTCAAGGGCATTATTTTTGTATGTGCATGATTGTATGTAACTAATATAGCTGGAGCTGTATTAGCCTTAGGATTTTAGAATTTTATTTTCGATCTAGATTACATGTACATTCCTTCGTGGAATATAGGATCGATATATGTAAAATTCTATTTTTGTCACGGATCGGATGCTTGCGAGGCATGGTACTTTTGAAGCACCAGAGGCGCAGCAGAATAAGAAGCAAGATGGATGAGACGTCTCGACCCGATGGCGGTGGCTAAAGATGGCAGCAGCTAGAGTTGGAGCATACTGAAGATAGTGATGAAAAAGACCATAATTGCAAAATACCGGAAAATAGGCGAATATTAATAAGGGAATTTTCCGGAATTTTTGGAAATTTTTCGGGAATTTTTCGGAGCTCGTACGGATGAGTTGATGGGGATAAAAACGGGGTCCGGAAAAGCCTATTAAGGCTACCCCATTTAAGTGAGGAAAAGATTTATTTAATTATTTCTTTTTCCTTTTTCTTATTTGTTTTCTTTCCCTCGCCGTTTCTCTCTTACCCGAGCGCACCCTTTCTCCTCGCGTCGACGCCGATTCCTCCGTGCCCTAACCGCCGGCCACTCGGCGGTTCCCTCCTCTCCTCTCCCACGCGTGCATAAGCCGGACCAAGGGAGAAGCCGACTCCTCCTTCTCTCTGTGCTTGTGCCCGTGCGACACCGCCGGTCCCTTGCCGCTGCCCTAGCGCCTAGCCACCTCGCGCCGCACACCGCGATCTCGACGCCACTGTGCACCCTTCGTCGCCGGTGTCTCCTCGCTGGCACTCAGGCACAGCCGAGCAGAGATCTTCCTCTACCCGACGCCGACATCTCTCCTTTTTCCTCCCGAGCCGCACACCGATCGCCTCTGCCCTAGCCTCAGTCGCGACACCCATCTCTTCAGCGACATCCGAGCACAGCCGACCATCGCTGGAGATTTCTTGCTTACGTGCCCTAGTCTCCAGCCGATGATCTTCATCTTCTTCTTTTCTGCACCCGAGCCTTTGTCCTTGCACAAGAAACTGTGCCCTAGCCAAATTTCGAAGGTAAGTGATATACTAAATTGTAGTTGGGTTTGATATCTATGTTTGATCTTGATCCTCTTCTTGGTTCTGTTTCTAGCCACGGTTGGGAGTTGTGAGGGAGAGGGAAACTGTGTTGTGAAGAATTCTGGCCAGCAACACTGATCCAGCAGGGAAGTCAGCGATATGCAAGGGTAAGTGTATGGCAGAAGTGGTGGATTAAAAGATTAAATTGTTGTTTGCGTTTTAGGGTTAATTGTGTTGTTGATCAGCCATTTCCATCTTGTGCCAGCCTACCTAGTTGTCAACAGTAACACTCCCTGTGACTGTGGATCAAGAAACAACAGGCTGTGAGTTTGAGGTAAGAGTTAGGATTTTTGGACTTCGTTGTAGAGGATTTCTAGTTGTGTTAGCATTATATGTTAATTTGGTTTCATGTGTAGGTTTCAATTGAAACTGAATAGTGGAATGGTTAAGGTTAAATAAAACTAACCCTAGTTAACTTGAGTTATATTTGATTAGGGTTTTACCCAAATTTTAGGGTTAGAGGTTGTATTTAGCTATTTATTTGAAATGTAGCTAAATAAAAAGATTTATTGTTTGACACTGGACTTTAACGCGAGACGAGTATCTCGGAGTCAGATTTGGACCTTTTCGATTGGAGGCGGGTACTTTTGACTTATTGTCTTTGATATGCTTAGTAATGAAAATAATATGTTGCATTAATTGTGTTTCATATTTGTTTCGGATAATCACTGCCCAATACATATTACCTGTTTGATTGGTTGTTTGATTGCATCTCTTATTGATCTTGTACCTGATTTATCATGCTCATGGGTAGTGATATAACCATGTTTCACATGTTCAGGACCTAGGTTTGATACCTTATTGATCAGTATATCTTGATTTGATCTATTCACTATGGTGCCCATTGTTATATGTCCAGAGGTTGGTTTAGTATATTACCATGCTTAGTGACATGCACCATTTGCATGATCGCATGCTGTGCGATAGATTGCTCCATTATTGTCGAGCACTTTGCCAGTTTTCATCACTGTTCGGTGCTCCGTTGTGACGCTCATGGGTAGCGTGACAAAGTGTGGTAGCACGTCAGTTTGACTCTTCCGGTGCTCCGTTGATCCGCTCATGGGTAGTGTGACGCAGCGTGTAGCACGTTAGAGATTCCTCTCCGTCATAGTGTACCGGGAAATGAGAGCATTGCGCTCCCCCATTTATGATTTGGGGTAGGAGTACGTATGTACTCCGACAGCATCCCGTCCACTCGATCACTCATCAGGAGTAGTGTTGGAGAGTGCACGGTTGTCACAGCCCTACCCACTTGGTCCCACTTTTGTTGTGAGTTGGCTGACTGGCGTCAGGGGTGACCATGACATTGGCATCATATGCATGATGCATTTATTGTTTGTGATTGTGTTTGTTGCATTTATATGCTGCATATTGTTTGGATACCTATGTTTGACATGCATACAGGTCTTCTATACCTTTCGGACTGTTTATCCTTATACCGGGTCCTGATTAGTACAGATTCTCTCCTGTCTTCTTCGGTTTGCATTTACCTTTATCTTTATCAGGAGACTGTATGCATGATTAGTGCTAGGTGTTATTTCTTTACTTTGCATATCAACTGTACCTGCTGAGTGTTGGACTCACCCCGCCTCCATTGTTGTTATTTTCAGGTTGATGTTGTCAGGAGATAGTCGCTAGTCCCCACTGCACGTAGTGCTAGATCCCCTACAGACCTCGAGGATTGATTGACTTTTGAGTTTTCTTCTCGTTTGTCTATGTTTAGACTTGATTTGTTTGATACTTGGACGTTGTATTTATTATTGTGATGTCGATGGATTTTATTTGGTCTTATTCTACTACATGCCTGCCGGGTCGGCATAAGAGGTGAGTTTCGTCGGATTTGAGTTTTACGAGTGTAGTTGAGTAGGGTGGTTTTCGAGTCAGAGTATTACTGCTTTGTTTGATTATATATAACCGCGTGGATGTTTGTGTTGTTGTGTTATATTTATTGTTATTATTCCAGCCGCATGTGGCTGAGGTATGGAGATATGTAGAAAGTTTCAGATTGTCCGCCGTACAGGGGAGATGTTGCCGAAATTTTCTTCGGACGGGGACTCCTCTTGGGCGTGACAATTTATTTAGTGGTATCAGAGCACAGTTTTACGATCTTTTGTTTTCGTATTTTTGATGTTTGGGATAACCTGATACCAATTAATTTAGTGGTATCAGAGCGAGGTTTACGATACTTGCTATGTGTTCTGGATTTTCGGGATTTATCTGATACCAATTTAGTGGTATCAGAGCGCCAGAGTTCGGCGACGCTTGTTGGATTTCCGTGTGTTGGATTTTCGAGATTGGGCTGATACCAATTTATTTGGTATCAGTGCGGGTTATGATACCTGCTTTTGGTGTTCTGGAGATTTATCGGATACCTGTTGTTGGTATTCTGGATATTTGGTTTAGCCAGGTTTGCGAGTCAAATTGGGCATTATCGGATTTTCGATATGGTTATGTTTCGGATTTCCGTTTCGGATTTATTTGGATTTCCGGCGATATGTACGTTCGGAATTTTGAGGTCAAATTGGGGACTGGACAGCGACGGAACATCTCCAGACGGCAAATAGGTATGTTGTTATTTTATGTTTGTTATATTGGTATTGATATCTGTAATTTAATTTAACAGATATGAGACGATCTACTCGTATTGCTACGAGACGTGGTGCTGGACGACCACGTGCGAGGATCACGGGATCTCTGGATATGCCGGAGATGCCCACTGTCAGTGAGCCTGTCAGTCAGGGACTGACTCAGCATGCTGCGGGCACGTTGGGTTTTCAGACCCCGACGGCTCCTATAGAGGTACCTACCTCGGTTGTGCCGAGCGTACCTATCCCTACAGTAGTTCCGGTACCATCAGGGAAACCATTGCAGCCTACAGCGTATTCATTACCACCGCCACTTGGATCTACATTGTATCCGACACCAGTGGCACCGGTGCCCTTGATACCGGCTGCACCACATCCGTACCATTACCTACTGTACCTCCACCTGCCACCACTTTTGTTCCTCAGGCAATACCACCGACAGCTTATGCTATAGCACCGGGAGTTCCTCCTCCGGTTTATTCCGCAGTACCACCGTAGTATCGAGCTCCAGCCTGCGGTCCCAACACTGACTCATCGACATTTGACGAGCTAGGATTCCGGCCGAGTCGATGAAGACTCGTTTCACTCTTTTCCGCGGAGATCTCGATCCGAGTATGGCTCTGTCATGGATAGAGACTATGGAGCGAACTTTCTTCTATATGGCTTGCTCGAGTGGGAGAAAGCGGTGGTCGCTACCATTTACGGATGAAGGCGATGCCGTGGGTTACTTCTATTATTGGTGGCGCAACGTCACATGGACTAGGTTCGAGAGGCTTTTGAGAGCCGATTCTTTCCACTATCTTATCGGATGGCTCGCCAGGATTTTATGAGTCCGAGGCGAATAATCGCTCAGTGACCGAGTATAATACTGAATTCCTCCGGTTGGCTCAGTTTTGTCTAGAGTTAGTTGCGGAGGACAGAACTCGCATAATGCAGTTTATACAGGGATTGGATGGTTATCTGCATGTACAGCTTGCCGGATTAGGGATTACATCTTACTCTGATGCATTGAATCGAGCTTTGATGATAGAGTTAGCTCGGCAGACAGCATATCCGGACAGGAAAAGAAAGCATACGGGTCAGACATCAGGGCAGGTCAGCATCAGAGTAGTCGCAGACGATCAGGTCAGAGTTGTTCTGGGGTTTCTCGTAGGCCTCAGAAGTCAGGACAGTCTTCCTCAGGACGTTTCCGGTCTCCTCGGCAGGATCGGAAACAGTCCACCAGCGATATACAGTGTTTCCGATGTGGTTCCAGAGACCACAACACTTCAGCCTGCACTTTGGAACAGTCAGTTTGCTTTTATTGCAAACTGCCTGGGCACCAGAGCCGAGATTGTCAGCTGAAGGCTCAGCACACGGCTTCCGGAGGGTCAGGTCAGAGGGGACAGTCTAGTCAGTCAGTGTCTCGACGAGGAGGGCGGAGATTCTCACCCTCACAGCATCAGCAGGGAGCAGCTCCCTCTGCAGCAGCATTTGACATGCTTGGACAGGAGTACTCCAGTGCTTCTATAGCACCCCAGAGTTTTGTTCCAGGACCTTATTATCCGACTCAGGGGCAGTACCAGACTCAGTCGCAGCCAGCTGCACAGTATCAGTCACCATCCTCTCAGTCTTATCTGGCACATAGTCCAGCAGCGCCTCAGTGGCAGGCTTCTGCCCAGCCGCAGCAGGATGCGCAGCGATCCGTTTTCCGCGGTACGATTTCCATTTATGCATTTACTGCTGATATTTTGATTGATACTGGTAGTTCGCACTCTTTTATATCCCGTACCTTTATGCGGGAGATTGGTAGATTACCTATTGTTAGATTACAGCGGTTGACCGTCTCCCTACCGTCCGGTGATACTTTAGATGTCACCCAAGAGGTCAGAGGTTGCCCGTTAGACTTTGGCAACATGATACTTATGGTAGATCTTCTAGTATTGGAGATGGTCGAGTTTGATGTCATACTTGGCATGGATTGGCTATCAGTATATCATGCTACCGTTGATTGCCAGACGAGGGTGGTCACTTTCCGGCCTCCAAACCAACCCTCGTGGAATTTCACTGGCATCAGAGATGACGGCATATCGATCATTTCGGCGATTCAGGCTCAGAAGCTGTTGTCACATGGCTGTCAGGGTTTCCTATTATCTTTGATTAGTACAGACGACAGCAGCAGTTCGCAGCTCTCCAACATTTCTGTAGTCCGAGAGTATCTAGATGTATTCCCTGAGGAGCTTCCTGGTTTGCCTCCTAGAAGGCCAGTGGAGTTCACTATTGAGCTGATTCCGGGAACCTCACCGACATCGAAAGCTCCGTATCGTATGGCACCGAAAGAGTTGAACGAGTTGAAGGTTCAACTCCAGGAGCTTTTGGATAGGGGATTTATTCGCCCTAGTGTTTCACCATGGGGTTCTCCGGTACTATTTGTCAAGAAGAAAGACGGTACCATGCGGCTATGTATTGACTACAGACAGCTGAATTCAGTAACCGTCAGAAATAAATATCCACTGCCACGGATTGAGGATTTGTTTGATCAGCTCAGAGGTACTTCAGTGTATTCTAAGATTGATCTGCGATCCGAATATCATCAGCTGAGAGTCAGAGACTCCGATATTCAAAAGACAGCGTTCCGTACCCGATACGGTCATTATGAGTTTTTGGTAATGCCATTTGGGCTTACCAATGCTCCAGCGGTGTTTATGGATTTGATGAACCGCATATTTCTGGAGTATTTGGACCAGTTTGTTATCATTTTCATTCATGATATATTGGTCTACTCTTGTTCCGAGGAGGAGCATGCACAGCATCTCCGTACAGTTTTGGAGATTCTTCGACGGCATCAGCTGTACGCGAAGTTCAGCAAGTGTGCATTCTGGCTATCTTCTGTCAGATTTTTGGGACACGTGATTTCTAGCAGAGGTATTTCAGTTGATCCTCAGAAGATCGAGGCTGTTACCAGCTGGGAGCAGCCGAAGTCAGTACAGGAGATCTGGCCGGATATTACCGACGTTTTGTCGAGGGTTTCTCGCGTATTGCTATGCCATTGACACGTCTTACCAGGAAAGGCGTGAAGTTTACATGGACCGAGGATTGCGAGACCAGCTTTCAGGAGCTGAAGCGGAGGTTAGTGTCGGCTCCAGTTTTGGTTTTACCTTCTGGAGATGATGGATTTGTACTCTACACCGACGCTTCTCTTCAGGGTTTGGGTGCTGTTCTGATGCAGCACGGCAGAGTGGTCTCTTATGCTTCTCGTCAGCTGAAGGAGCATGAGAAGAACTACCCAGTTCATGACCTGGAGTTAGCCGCCATCATTTATGCATTGAAGATTTGGCGCCATCACCTGTACGACATTACATTTGAGATTCTCACTGATCATAAGAGTCTCAAATACATTTTCACTCAGAAGGAGCTTAATCTCCGACAGAGGAGATGGATGGAGTTCCTGAAGGATTACGATTGTACCATTAGCTATCACCCGGGTAAAGCTAATGTGGTTGCTGATGCACTCAGCAGGAAGTCCAGAGGGACTTTGGCTTGCCACCGAATTTCAGTTACAGACTTGGTTCAGGGTTTCTCCGAGTTAGACCTTGAGGAGCAGGGATCTACAGAGCAGGGTATTCTGGTTACCATGGTTGCTCAATCGTCGATCAGGACGAGGATCGGAGATGCACAGGCCAGTGATCAGCATTTGCAGTTTATTAGCAGTCAGATAGCTTCCTGGCAGCAGACCGAGTTTCCACGAGACGAGGAGGGTATTATATTCTTTCGAGGCAGATTATGCGTACCTCAGTCTCATCCGGTCTTACAGGAGCTATTACAGGAGGCACACCGTTCTCGATTTGCGATCCATCCAGGCGGGACCCGTATGTATCGAGACTTAAGGCGTTCCTACTGGTGGAACGGCATGAAGAAAGACATCGCGGATTTCGTAGCTAGATGTCTTATCTGTCAGCAGGTGAAGGCTGAACACCAGAGACCTGCAGGATTACATCAGCGGATTCCTATTCCTGAGTGGAAGTGGGATCACATTACCATGGATTTTGTGGTAGGATTGCCGAGGACACGACGAAGCCATGACGCGATTTGGGTAATCGTTGATCGATTAACCAAATCTGCGCACTTCTTAGCGATTCGGAGGACTGATTCCTTGGATCGATTGGCAGATCTGTATTGCCGAGAGATCATCCGACTACATGGTGTTCCGTTGAGTATCATTTCAGATAGAGATCCACGGTTTACGTCACGTTTCTGGCAGAGTCTGCAGCAGGCCTTGGGCACACAGCTCCGTTTCAGTACAGCCTTCCATCCACAGACAGATGGACAGTCAGAGCGGACCATTCAGACTTTAGAGGACCTGCTGAGGTCATGTGTTATGGATTTCGGAGGCAGGTGGGAGGACCATCTGTCGTTGGTAGAGTTTGCCTACAACAATAGCTTTCATTCGGCTATCCAGATGGCACCGTTTGAGGCGTTGTATGGTAGACCTTGTCGGACACCCGTCCTCTGGGATGAGGTTGGAGAGGCCCAGTTGTTGGGACCTCATAGAGTTCAGCAGGATGCAGAGTTGGTTCGTACTATCAGACGGAGGATGTCAGAGGCGTAGGACCGTTAGAAGAGCTATGCTGATCGGAGACGCAGACCACTAGAGTTCTCTGTTGGCGACCATGTATTTTTGCGTGTTTCACCCACGAAAGGGGTGAAGAGATTTGACCTCAGAGGTAAGTTAGCTCCGCGGTATATTGGTCCTTTCGAGATCTTGGAGAGGATCGGAGCAGTAGCTTACCGACTGGCACTACCACCGTCCCTGTCAGGCGTCCATGATGTATTTCACGTATCCATGCTGAGGAGATACATTCCTGACCCGACACATGTGCTGGCTGATATTCCCGTTCCAGTTCAGCCAGACATTACTTATGAGGAGGTTCCAGTACGGATTCTCGACCGGAAGGAGCGTCAGTTGCGGAACAAGACTATCCGGCTGGTTAAAGTCGGATGGCAGCATCATTCAGACAAGGAGGCTACTTGGGAGCTCGAGGATACTATTCGAGCTCGATATCCCCATCTTTTCACTTGAGGTATGTTATTCAGTTTACCATTCAGCATTTATACTTTCTATATCTCTTGTTAGTACTTGCTGATGGTAGATAACGAAATTTGGGGACCAAATTTTTATTAGTGGGGGAGAATGTAAAATACCGGAAAATAGGCGGAATATTAATAAGGGAATTTTCCGAAATTTTTGAAAATTTTTCGGAGCTCGTACGGATGAGTTGATGGGGATAAAAACGGGGTCCGGAAAAGCCTGTTAAGGCTACCCCATTTAAGTGAGGAAAAGATTTATTTAATTATTTCTTTTTCCTTTTTCTTATTTGTTTTCTTTCCCTCGCCGTTTCTCTCTTACCCGAGCGCACCCTTTCTCCTCGCGTCGACGCCGATTCCTCCGTGCCCTAACCGTCGGCCACTCGGCGGTTCCCTCCTCTCCTCTCCCACGCGTGCATAAGCCGGACCAAGGGAGAAGCCGACTCCTTCTTCTCTCTGTGCTTGTGCCCGTGCGACACCACCGGTCCCTTGCCGCTGCCCTAGCGCCTAGCCACCTCGCGCCGCACACCGCGATCTCGACGCCACTGTGCACCCTTCGTCGCCGGTGTCTCCTCGCTGGCACTCAGGCACAGCTGAGCAGAGATCTTCCTCTACCCGACGCCGACATCTCTCCTTTTTCCTCCCGAGCCGCACACCGATCGCCTCTGCCCTAGCCTCAGTCGCGACATCCGAGCACAGCCGACCATCGCTGGAGATTTCTTGCTTACGTTCCCTAGTCTCCAGCCGATGATCTTCATCTTCTTCTTTTCTGCACCCGAGCCTTTGTCCTTGCACAAGAAACTGTGCCCTAGCCAAATTTCGGAGGTAAGTGATATACCAAATTGTAGTTGGGTTTGATATCTATGTTTGATCTTGATCCTCTTCTTGGTTCTGTTTCTAGCCACGGTTGGGAGTTGTGAGGGAGAGGGAAACTGTGTTGTGAAGAATTCTGGCCAGCAACACTGATCCAGCAGGGAAGTCAGCGATATACAAGGGTAAGTGTATGGCAGAAGTGGTGGATTAAAAGATTAAATTGTTGTTTGCGTTTTAGGGTTAATTGTGTTGTTGATCAGCCATTTCCATCTTGTGCCAGCCTACCTAGTTGTCAACAGTAACACTCCCTGTGACTGTGGATCAAGAAACAACAGGCTGTGAGTTTGAGGTAAGAGTTAGGATTTTTGGACTTCGTTGTAGAGGATTTCTAGTTGTGTTAGCATTATATGTTAATTTGGTTTCATGTGTAGGTTTCAATTGAAACTGAATAGTGGAATGGTTAAGGTTAAATAAAACTAACCCTAGTTAACTTGAGTTATATTTGATTAGGGTTTTACCCAAATTTTAGGGTTAGAGGTTGTATTTAGCTATTTATTTGAAATGTAGCTAAATAAAAAGATTTATTGTTTGACACAGGACTTTAACGCGAGACGAGTATCTCGGAGTCAGATTTGAACCTTTTCGATTGGAGGCGGGTACTTTTGACTTATTGTCTTTGATATGCTTAGTAATGAAAATAATATGTTGCATTAATTGTGTTTCATATTTGTTTCGGTTAATCACTACCCAATACATGTTACCTGTTTGATTGCATCTCTTATTGATCTTGTACCTGATTTATCATGCTCATGGGTAGTGATATAACCATGTTTCACATGTTCAGGACCTATGTTTGATACCTTATTGATCAGTATATCTTGATTTGATCTATTCACTATGGTGCCCATTGTTATATGTCCAGAGGTTGGTTTAGTATATTACCATGCTTAGTGACATGCACCATTTGCATGATCGCATGCTGTGCGATAGATTGCTCCATTATTGTCGAGCACTTTGCCAGTTTTCATCACTGTTCGGTGCTCCGTTGTGACGCTCATGGGTAGCGTGACACAGCGTGGTAGCACGTCAGTTTGACTCTTCCGATGCTCCGTTGATCCGCTCATGGGTAGTGTGACGCAGCGTGTAGCACGTTAGAGATTCCTCTCCGTCATAGTGTACCGGAAGATGAGAGCATTGCGCTCCCCCATTTATGATTTGGGGTAGGAGTACGTATGTACTCCGACAGCATCCCGTCCACTCGATCACTCATCAGGAGTAGTGTTGGAGAGTGCACGGTTGTCACAGCCCTATCCACTTGGTCCCACTTTTGTTGTGAGTTGGCTGACTGGCGTCAGGGGTGACCATGACATTGGCATCATATGCATGATGCATTTATTGTTAGTGATTGTGTTTGCTGCATTTATATGCTGCATATTGTTTGGATACCTATGTTTGACATGCATACAGGTCTTCTATACCTTTCGGACTGTTTGTCCTTATACCGGGTCCTGGTTAGTACAGATTCTCTCCTGTCTTCTTCGGTTTGCATTTACCTTTATCTTTATCAGGAGACTGTATGCATGATTAGTGCTAGGTGTTATTTCTTTACTTTGCATATCAACTGTACCTGCTGAGTGTTGGACTCACCCCGCCTCCATTGTTGTTATTTTCAGGTTGATGCTGTCAGGAGGGAGTTCCAGTCGCTAGTCCCCACTGCACGTAGTGCTAGATCCCCTACAGACCTCGAGGATTGATTGACTTTTGAGTTTTCTTCTCGTTTGTCTATGTTTAGACTTGATTTGTTTGATACTTGGACGTTGTATTTATTATTGTGATGTCGATGGATTTTATTTGGTCTTATTCTACTACATGCCTGCCGGGTCGGCATAAGAGGTGAGTTTCGTCGGATTTGAGTTTTACGAGTGTAGTTGAGTAGGGTGGTTTTCGAGTCAGAGTATTACTGCTTTGTTTGATTATATATAACTGCGTGGATGTTTGTGTTGTTGTGTTATATTTATTGTTATTATTCCAGCCGCATGTGGCTGAGGTATGGAGATATGTAGAAAGTTTCAGATTGTCCGCCGTACAGGGGAGATGCTGCCGAAATTTCTTCGGACGGGGACTCCTCTGGGGCGTGACAATAATAGTTGGAAAATTAATTTTCAAATTTATTGCTTTTATTTACTGTGTGTGTGCATGTGTTATATGCTAGCATAGGTTAATATTCCTCACCATAAATAACTAAGTGGGAGAGGGATTTATTTTAATAAATCCACGGTCTCCATTATTGGTTTGTAAGTGATGCAAACAAACTTGCGCGTTGGCTCTGAGTGCCTTCCTCCATATCGGATGAGTTTGTTTGCGGATCACTAGATCAAACTTTCATTTTAGATAACTATAGGAAATTAGTTAAGAGCATGTGATCTTCCCCATCGGAAGAGGCATAATCTTATTAATGGACTTAGTGTCAAGTATTGGTATACACTTGGGCACATCTAATAGTATTCTCTCCATCGGAGTCACTGCTATTATTTGTGTGATCGAAGAAAACCAACTATTAATTTATCGAAAAGACAAGTTGACAAGATAATAAAATTAAAACCCCCTCTTACAAATGTCGAGTTTTTGTATACATCCACACTATCGTGACATACAAAATTCACGGTGTACGAGGTAATTTTATTTGTCAGGTTGATAAGAAAATAAAATTAATGGGAAAAACTCCTCTTACAAATGTTTGGTTTTGTATACATCCACACTATCGTGGCATACAAAATTCACGATATTTGAGGTAATTTTATTTGTCATAAAGCCTTATTGACAAGATAATTAATGGGTAAAACCCTCCTCTTACAAATGTTTGAATTTGTATACGTCCACACTATCGTGGCATGCAAAATTCATGGTGTTTGAGGTGTTGGTGAATTTAAATGATATTGTTTTGAGGAATCAATATTGTTTCAAATTCAAAGTTTTTGACCAAATATTTGATAGACCAACTATTAATTTTATTTGTCATAAAGTTAGGATGACGAGATAATAAAATTAATGGATAAAATCTCCTCTTTGATTTTGTATACGTCCACACTATCATGGCATACAAAATTCATGGGGATTTTAAGGTGTTGGTCTTGACAAAATATTTTTGTGATTCTTAGGATTTAAAATGTTTGTCAATCCCCTAGTTGTTATACTATAGAATAGACTTAGTAATCCCAATTGTAATGATTGAAAATAGAACTTGGACATTAAGGTAAACTGTCTTCTTAGAACTAAGAACAATTTAGGTGTATTTTATTCATTAGTTGTAACATGTTTAGTGGAGTTATCTACCGGTACCTGGCGTGTAGATACGGGAACCACTAGTCATGTCTGCAATTTATTGCAGGGTTCCAGGAAACCCGACAACTATATGAAAAGGAAAACACCGTCTACATGAGCACTACTGTAAAAGTAGCAGCTGTTGCAGTGGGAGATATTTATCCTCTAATAGGAATAAAATATGGATTTTCAGAAATTGTCTTTACGTACTAAGTTTCGAAAGAACATGATTTCGGTTTCTAAACTATTAAAGAATAGATATTGTGTCTATTTTGATAACAAAGTTGTTATCGAGAAAATAGGAAAGATATCTATTCTGGTACGTTGGTTGACAATTTATAATCCAATAACTCCCACGATGTAATAAATGGAAATTAATAACACATTTTCTAAATAAGAGAAAGTAACCTTCGAAAATGAACCAATCATATTTTTGGCATCTAAGGCTAGGTTATATTAACTTGAGTAGGATTCAAAGGATAATAACCAATGAACTCTTGGGTTCATTGGTAGTGGAAATCTTTCCAACCTGCGAGTCTTACTTGGAAGGAAAAATAACCAAGAAGCTTTTAAGTCTAAGGGGTATGAAGCCAAATAAATGTTGGAATTGGTTCATTCTGATTTGTGTAGACCTTTGACCATCCAGACAAGAGGTTGTTTCGAATATTTCGTCTCTTTTATAGACGACTATTCGAGATAAGGATACATTTACTTAACGCACCACAAGTCTAAGTGTTTTGATTAGTTCAAAGAGTACTAGGCTGATGTGGAGTAACGTCAAAGTAAAAGTATCAAGATACTACGGTGAAATCGTAGTAACAAATACCTCTTATGAGAGTTTAGGAGTCACTTATCAGAAGTCGGGATTCAATCCCAGCTAACTGCACCTGGTGCACCCCAACAGAATGGTGTAGTAGAAAGAAGGTATAAGGCTCTTATGGAATAATTAGATCGATGATGAGTTATTACCAAATTCATTTTAAGGATATACACTGGAAACAAAAGTGAACATAGTACCTTCTAAGTCAGAACTCTCTACTCCCATAAAATTACAGAATGGGCATAAGCCTAGTCTGAAGCATATTCGGATTTGGGTGGTCTAGCACGTGAGAGACACTGATAATTTGGACATGAGTTCACTTGTTTGTGAGTTATCCTAGAAAAATGAAAAGAGGTTTATAGTCCTTAAAATCGGAAGGTCATTGTTGGCACCAATGCCTGATTCTAGAAAAGGACTATACTATGAACCACAAGCCCATGAGTAAAAATTGTTCTTAAGGAAATTAAAGGACACGTCTAACCTAGTACCAACTGTACAAGATGAAATATCACAAGAAACTGTAACACGTATCACAAATGATACACAATTACAGAAAGTGCCTCGTCGTAGTGGGAGGGTTGTTAGGCAACCTAAAAGATTCATGTTTTGGGAGAGTCTTTGGACTTGATCCCTGGTGAACATGAACCTAATCCCCGGACATATGATGAAGCGCTCCAAGATAAAGATGCAGCATCTTTGTAAAGAGAAATGAATACAGAATTAGAATATAAGTATTCTAATAAAGTCTGGGAGCTTGTAGAACCACCAAACGGTATAAAAGTCATTGGGTGTAAATAGGTCTACAATAGAAAAAAAAAAAGGATAGACAGGAAGGTGGAAACCTTCAAAGCAAGGCTTGTTGAAAAGGAAACTTTTCGCTGGTAGCCATGCTTAAGTCTATCTGGATTCTTTTATCTATATGGACTATGAGATGTCAAGACACCTTTCTTTAATAGAAGTCTTAAAGAAAACATCCATATAAAACAACCAGAAGGGTTCATTGTAAAGGGCAAAGAGCATCTTATGTAAAGCTCAATCAGTCTGTGGACTGAAGCAAAGCTTCAATATCTTGGAACATCCTGTTTAATGAAGTAATCCAGTTATATGGATTTATTCAGTGTCTGGATGAGTCTTGTGTATACAAAAAGTGTGATGGAAACGTGGTGGTATTTCTTGTACTATACGTAGATGACATTTTTGGTAGTTGGAAACAATATCAAAGTGTTGTCGGAAGTAAGGGTATGGTTGTCCAAGCAATTCGATATGAAAAACTTAGGAGAATGTGCACACATTCTTGGAATCAAAAACATAAGGGATCGTAAGAAAAGAATGTTGTGGTTATCCCGAGCTTCATACAATCCTTGCTCGTTTAGCATGCAGAACTCCAAGAAAGGTTTCTTACCTTTTAGGCATGGAGTAGCTTTATCTAAAGAGATGTCTCCGAAGATATCAAAGGAGATAAAGGACATGAAGGCAGTTCCTTATGCTTCGACTGTGGGAAGCCTAATGAATGCAATACTGTGTACGAGACTGGATATCTGTTTTGTCGTGGGCATGGTTAGCAGATATCAAAGTAACCCTGGACAAGGACATTGGTCTACAGTAAATCATATATTGAAGTACCTTAGAGGCACTAGAGATTATATGCTAGCTTACAAGGTAGATAATTTGTGGGTTGCATGGATTTTGACATCCAATCGGATAGAGACAATAGTAAGTCGACCTCGAGGTTTTGTGTTTACTTTAGGAGGTAAAGTCATAACTATGGAAGAGTGATAAGCATAGGTGCTTTTCGGACTCCACCACAAAAACTGAGTATATGACAGCCTCTGAGGTAGCTATAGAAGCTGAATGACTCAGTAACCTCAAGATGGATTTAGATATGATTTCTGGTTTGTCCAAAGATTATTACAATTTATTGTAATAATAGTGATGTAGTAATAAACTCGAAGAAACCATGAGTCCATAAGGCAAGTAAACACAATAGAGCATAAGTACCACCCAATACGAGAAATCGTATAAACGAGGAGAAGTGGTTGCCGCCTAGATTGCATCAGGTGATGACCTATAGATCCTTTCACTAAGGTCTTTAAGGCAAGAGCTTTTGATGGGCATGTTGAAGGGTTGGGAATCAGATGTATGGCAGCATTTATGGCATCATAGTCTTTTAGTATAAATGGGAGATTGTTAGAGAATATACTAAAAGCCTAGCTTTTGTATAAACATTTATTTAGAAATAAAAAATCATAATGGTCAAATATCTACATTTATTTGTTAAATGTAATTTGTTCAAATAATTTATATAGTAGACAACATGGTGTGTGGTGTCACACACAGAAGATCATGTTGTCGGTTCTTTATAAATTATAAACAGTTGCTCGCGACTAAAATGGAAAGGAACAAACCGTTGAAGTAGTCGTAGTGTAATTAAGTATTAGTTTATCTTAACTAATAAATTACACTGATACACTCCAAGTGTATTGAGTAGGACCATTTTAGGTAAGTTCTTTTTGTACTGAATTTATAAAAGAACTAGACCTTAGTTATTATGGAAGTGTGTGCTCTTAATCCTAATATAATAACAAACACATATATTTAGTATTTATTTCTTTGACTTATCAATGGGTGAGATTTAGCTCGATAAATCAATAAGCCCGATAAGTTGGGAAATGATATTACTTATAGTGTGTGTTGTTGATTATAGAAGGAAACTGTGTCCTAGTAATCTAGGTTGAGAATGACCCCAAGAGGAGCTCATAAGGATTGTCATATAAAACCCTGCAGGTGGACTTAGTCCAACATGACGATAAGGTTGGGTGGTACTACTTTTGGACTAAGATATTAATTAAGTGAGTTGTCAGTAACTCATTTAATTAGTGGACATTCATTATCTTAAACACAGGGAGACTAACACACTCATAATAAAAAGGAGCCCAAAATGTAATTTGGGATTTGGTGTGGTAGTTCAATAATAATTCTTTAGTGGTATAAATTATTATTGATGAAATTAAGTTGTGTGTTCGGAGTGAACACGGGAAGCTTAATTTCATCGGGAGACCAAAACCAATTCCTCCTCTCGGTCCCTATCATAGCCTCTTGTATATAGAGAATTATATCCACCTATACCCACCTTAAGGTGGCCGGCCAAGCTAGCTTGGAGCCCAAGCTAGGGCCGGCCAAAGCTAATGGTGAAGCTAAATTTAGGTGGTCGGCCAAAGCTTGGGTCCCAAGCTTAGGTGGCCGGCTACTAGAAAATAAAAAGGGATTTTTATTAAAATTATTTCTTATGTGGATATCATGTTTTTAAAAGAAAGTTTGAAATGTAAATCTTTCCTTTTATAGCTTTCTACAAAAGATTAAGAAAAGATTTAAAATCTTTCCTTGTTTATAGATTGAAAGATGGATTTTAATTTTAAGAAAACTTTCCTTTTTTAACCATGTTCATGATTTAAAAGAGAGTTTAAAAATTAAATATCTCTTTTATAAGTTTCTACAAAAGATTAAGAAAAGATTTGATATCTTTCCTTATTTGTAGATTGAAAGGAGATTTTAATTTTTAAAGATAACTTTTCTTTTTGAAAATTATCCACATGTTTAAAAGAATGATTTTAATTAATAAAATTTCCTTTTTTATAATCCACCATGAAGGGAAAAACTATTGGAGATATTTTTTATAAATTTCCGGAGACAAATCAGGAAGTTTTAATTAAATAAAACTCTCCTTGTTTATAGCTTTAAAGTGGTCGGCCATGATGTTTAAGAAAAGGAAATTATTTTTTAATTAATTAATTTTTCTTAATCATGGCAAAAGAATTATGGAAGTTTTTATTTAAATTTCCTTATTTGCCAAAACCAAGGATTATAAAAGAGGGGGTAGAGGTGCCTTCATGGGTAACGACTCTTTTCTATTCTTCCTCTCTTTTCCTCCTTGGTGGCCGGCCCTAGCTTCTCCCTCTTCTCTTCTTCTTGTGGCCGGCGGCAACTTCTCTAGGAGCTTGGTTGGTGGCCGGATTTTACTTGAGGAAGAAGAAGAAGGAGGAGGTTTTGTTTCCTAGCATCCCTTGGAGATTGGTTGGTGGTCTAAGTTCTTCATCCCTTGAAGAAAAGAAGGTGCCAGAACTTGGAAGAAAGGAGAAGGGCTTGGGTGGTTCTCATCTCGGTAGATCGTTGCCCACACAACGTCTGGAATAAGAAGAGGAATACAGTAGAAGATCAAGAGGTTATTTGCTTACAAAGAAAGGTATATCTAGTAATTATTTTCCGCATCATACTAGTTTTCTTTGTATAGTTATTTTTGGAAATACCAAACACAAGAGGCATTAGATCTAGTTTTTCGAATTAGTTTTTCGAGTTTGTGTTTTCTTCTTTTTTGAATTTGTGATTCGATTGTTCCTTTTGGTTAACCTAGAGTTATTTAAGGAAATTAAATATTAGCTTTCCTTAAAAGGCTTTGTCTAGGTAGTGGTGGTTGCTCCCATATCCAAGAAGGCCATGTGCCTCGCCATGCAGTCCTGGAAGCCAATATTAGAAATTAATATTTAATAAAATTAATAACATAGGCGGATTTGAATCAATAGTGTTAAGTTCTGCTTGCGATTCAAATCTAAACCATTAAGAACAGATAAGTTAAATTTGGAATCAATGATGTTAAGTTCCGTCTGCGATTCCTAATTTAACTTCTAAATAACACAATAGGTTATTTTAGGAAAGGTTCGACACTTGTACAAAAAAATTTTGTACAGTGGAACCGATACGTTTTCCTAGGACTAACCAACATTATCCTCTTGGTTCATCATATAAACCGAATCTCCATCTAATTTCCCTTTGTGTGTGACCCTATAGGTTCTTGTAATATTGGCAATGCTCCTAAACCTATTTAGAAGCATAAGTAATGAGCGGTATCTAGCAACACATCATTACTACCCAAGTTACAAGAATGTTGAGATCCAACATCACCTTGTGACTACTAATTGTGACTGATCCTGTCTGAGAAGCTTGACAAAACGGAAAGCTGGGAGAAGAAACCTACTGCTGATGAAAAGTAATACCTGACTGAATACTGATCCGAGAAACCCAAAGCGGATCTAAGAGAATGAAATCACAGAATGTCCTTCTGATGCAAAGCTCCAATAGCGATAAATAAATCCGACCGAAGAGAACCCAGATCCGTAGCTTCCAAGGCTTCCTGCGCACAAGAGACCAACCAACACTATCGTCAGTGACCTAAGACCGGGGTGGGAATCCCTGGCTAGGCCCTCCAACGCTAAAGTCAGTGATCTCTCTTTGTGTGGGAAAAAAGTAAGCAGGAAGAAGAAGATGAACAGTAGTTAAGAATTAGGGTTATGAATGTGAGCAATGATGTGAACTTACCTTGCCAACGGAGAGGATTCCCCCTTTTATACCACTTCATATAACCTCCGTAGTCATGAAGTGGACCCCGGTTCATTAGAGTTTGTTATGAGATGATGTAAGCTGTGTACTTGTGGAAAATGGCTTTTAAAGAATCTTTTTTGTACCCCAGATGTACCTTCTTTGTCGTCTAGTACCTGCAGAAAAATCTAGAAGCCTTCCTCCCTCCATATTAGCAAACATGTTATACAATCACACACTACAAATATCTTCATTAAACTACTTTATTTGAAATATTTACTTCTGCCCTATTTCATAAGTTATTTCAGAGTGCATCTATAATTATATTCCTGCTTGCCCTTCCTGTCTTTGCTATATCATAGACAGCTTAATATAACATTACTCCTTGTATCGGTCGAAATCGAACTCAGACTGGATCCGGTCAATTATTATTACCCCTCATGATGTTTCTGGGGTGATACTGGTCTGTACCCCTCTATCCTAACTGGTATTGGGATGTATTTTATTAAGTATGTAATCTCGATCAATATTGGCATATCTTTTTCAAGGTATTATCCAGCCAAGAATGGCCTGCCTCTCTCAAGGTATGTCTTGGTTGGTATTGGACTGCCTCCCTGGAAGTATATCCCGATCAATATTGGCCTACATCCTTTGACGTATATTTTGGCCGATATTGGCCAACCTCCCTGGAGGTATATCTTGATCGATATTGGCCTACCTCCTTTGAGGTATATCTCAGCGATATTGGCCTCCCTCTCTGGAGGTATATTCCGATCGATATTGGCCTACCTCCTTTGAGGTATATCTCAGCCGATATTGGCCTACCTCCCTGGGGGTATATCCCGATCTATATTGGCCTACCTCGTTTGAGGTATATCTCGGCCGATATTGGCATACCTCCCTGGGGGTATATCCCACTCGATATTAGTCTACCTCCTTTGAGGTATATCTTGGTCGATAGTGGCCTGCCTACTTGGAAGTATATCTCGGCCGATACTGGCCTTCCTCCCTGGAGGTATATCTCGGTCGATATTGTCCTTCCTTCATCAAGGTATTGTCTGGCCGGGATTGGCCTTCTTCTCTCAAGGTATATCCCGGCCCATATTGATCTATCTTCTCAACTCGGCTATCTCCTTTCCCTTCCTCACCAAGGATCCATGAAACCTAACCCATATCACTAGCCTTCCCTTCAAGTTTAGTCGAAGGAGGTGTAGCCGACTGACTACTGTCCCCTCCCCCTTGTCCCTGAGACCACCCTGCTTCATAGTTTCCTTCATCCCGGGCAAAATATTGCCACTTCTGTCGCCCGAGCAAGCTTCCTTCGTGCCAGGTAAAATATTTCTACTCCTGCTTCCTGGCAAGTTTGACTCCGGTGGGATTGAAATTTTCTAAGCATCCTAAGAGCTTATGTTTGTAACTTTTGTTGACCCTTCGAGGTTTAATGTTTTAAGGGGGAAATGTAATGTTATGTATTTGATCAGATTCTAAATGTAAATTCGAGCAATCTTTTGTATTGAATTGGGTGACTTTCTTGAGTCCCTCTAGTTCATAAGAATAGACGTAATGCTTCGCCCAATATTAACTTATATATCATAAACATTGTCATTTCGACCGATATTCGCTCGTTTATCACAGACAAGGTTATCCCGACCGATGTTATACTTATCTATTATAGCTAAAGTTATGTCGACCGATATTCGCTTGTTTATCACAAACAAGGTTATCCCGGCTGATGTTATACTTATCTATTATAGCTGACATTATGCCGACCGATATTCGCTTGTTTATCACAAACAAAGTTATCCCGCCCGATGTTATACTTATCTATTATAGCTAAAGTTATGCCGACCGATATTGTAAGTAAAATTACTTCGATTGATGTTAGTTTATACTTTATAATGACATTAATTTGGACCATGCTTTATGCCTAAATAACTTTCATTATTTTTTGTCCTTAGCCTGGATTTCGTCAAACTCAACCTCTTTCTTTATTACACCTAGTAAACTACGTCTTCTCTTCAGAATTTCCTTGTTTGTGATTGGCTTTTCAACGGTAAGAGAATGTTGGAGGCGTATGACGAGGTGTTACCAACCCTAGCATGATTCGATTTGTCGTGTCCAACATAAATGCTCCTTTATGATTATGTAACACATATTTTCTCTCTCTGTTGTCACATGGGCATTTGCCCCTCTTCTATAATCCTCAACGTCTATTGAAAGAAAAGCGTTTTGATCTAACAACGGTTGTGTGTTTTCTAAACCCTAAACCCTTCGTCTTCTTGTCAACTTTGTCCCTTTCTTTCTTGCCTTAGCGTTCTTTTCTCGCTGCAGTCTTTGATCAAACCTCGCGCTCACCGCTTTCCATCGATCTCCTTTCTTGCTTCCAGTAAGTAACTTGTTGTTCTGTTAACCTTTACTTCTGTCTATGGCTGAGGAAACGATTACTCCTTGGTATGTCCAAATTTCCTCTTCCTTTGATAAAAATACTAAGCTTGCTATCCGCCATCAGTATGAAATCCCTAGGGAATATAGCATCTTAATCCCGAAACCAGATGATCATCCTCATCGTCTCCCCTCTAATTGTGTGACTTTTTTCAAGGATCAATTGATAAGGGGTTTAAGGTTTCCCATTCCTCCTTTCCTAATCGAAGTGAGCCAGTATTTTGACATTCCTTTGCAACAATTCGCCCCTAATGCCTTTCGTTATCTATGTGGTACCTACATGCTATTTCGTCTATTAGATATTCCTCCTACTCCCCAAAATTTTTTCATGTTTTCTTACCCAAAGTGTTCGGAGCCCGGTGTTTTCCTTTTCCAATCCCGGACTAAGATGGTCCTTTTTGATGATATGCCCTCGTCTCTTAAAGCTTGAAAATCTCGTTTCTTCTTTATAAAGTTTCTAGGACTCATTCCTTGGTCTCATGCCTAGAGATCCTCCTTACCTCCCTTGCTCGATGTCAGGGAGTTTCATCTTCATCCTTCTTTTCCTGTTTATTGTGAAAAATTGTTATGTCGTCGGCTTTCTATCCCCAAGTGACTAAGGGCCGATCTTCTATACTTATTTGGTCTAAGCCCTGTCAAGCCTGACACACAAGGCTCTTTAGGTAAAATCCTGCTTCTTCCTAATTGATTTTTACTAACTAAAACATTTTTTCTCTCTATGTAGTGGATAATTTTTATTCTGCTTTAATCGATGAAGAACTGTGTTTGGAAGAGGACGCACTTCGTGCAAAAGAACAAGAGCTTCTTGTTGCCATTACTCCGCCGCCTCCAGTTGAAGATCCGATTCCCCTGGTTGAAGTGTCCAGCTCTCAGGTGGTTCCTGAGGCTCCCGAAGGCCTTCCTGCAGAAACTCCTACTGTTTCTTTGCCACCTATTTCTTCATCAGTGGTCGTTGCTCCTTCAACAGCCCCTCCCCTTCCTATTATTGAGCTTACATCTCCTGTGAGCTCCGATAAATCAGTAGCTGAAGTTGCTCCCGGCAAACGCTCGGGGCGCAAACTTACTAGGGCTCCTCCCTCCAAAAGGAGACTTATCCTTCCCACCGACGAACTGGTTTCAGAAGGTTTTGTTCCTGCTAACCTTCCTTCTGATGAACCTACTTTGGCTTAACTTTACCCCTCTCTTATTTTTCCTGCCTCACCTTCTTCTAGTACCAATGCCTCTGGTGGTGTCTCCTTCACCTTTCCATTGTCTATTCCAGAATCTGGATTTCTACCCTCCTCACCTTCTTCTTATTTAGTTTTTACTCCTCCTTCTATTCCTACTTCCTCTTTCTCCGCGGGTTCTTCTTCCATTCTTGTCCTCCCTATACTGCTGGGAGGTTCCTTTGCTAGTGCTTGGGAGAACATTCGTCCTCTTTTTGAAGAACTTACTACTCCTGAAACAATCCATCACTTCTCCTATAAGGAAACTCAGGTATGTTTATTAGTATCTACTTATTACTCATCAATGACTATGTCATAACCCTTTATTAAATTTCTAGTGATGGATAGAAAACATGGGCTTGTCTCGGCTAATGCACAATTTATGTAACGAGAACAAGCTGAAATCCGAGAATGAAAAACTGAAACAGCAAGTTACTGAGTTATCTTCGGCCACGTTTTCCCTTGCCTCTAAGAAACAACTTGAAGTCCAAATAAGAGTCTCCAGTCGCAATTTAAATCAGCTACAGACCTTAATAAGGAATTAACTTCCAAACTAGAGAAGCAGACAATTGAGACCAACAAGCTAAAATCTGATTATGAGTATGCACTAGATGATAAACTCAAGGCTTTGCAGCTGAAGGATGATGAAATAACCTCCTTAAGTACTTCCTTAAATTCAGCTAAAAACGAGGCCTCTACAAAAGAAGTTGAGCTGAAGTCTTCCCAGACGGCTTTGGTTGTTTATAAGGCTGGTGAAGATAATCGCTTCAAGGACAGGGCCACTATCATGATTAACTCTACTGAGTTCAACCGGCCAATTGTAAAGTCTATCTTGGCAGCCTTCACTGCTGGAGCTGAAAGAGCAGTGCAACAATTGCGAGAGGAAGACTTCTTATCTCGCGATCCTCCTCCCAACTTCCTGAATCGTTGTAAACTTCTCAATAACAGGCCTACCGATCTGTTTCCCCAATTGATAATAGAGTGATTTTCTTACTCGAATTTGAATCATTGTAAGGTTGACTAGGATTTGTGACGAAAGCCTGGGTGGTTTATGTGAAGTTGAATTTTAATTCTGTTATTAAATCTGTTCCTTTTCGTGGTGGTTGTTTATTTTGTCTAAATATGTTGAGTGTCGCCTAGCTGGCCACTATAAAACTTCACTCAATATACTATAATATCTTCTATTTCGACCAATCTATCATGACCGGTCGATGCATACTAGTGTTGATAAATATCGTCCGGTATTTTGTAGGTAATTAACTCCCATTCGATTTAGTGCAGCCTATCGTAATATTTCTAATATCGGTCGGTTCATTATACCCGCTCGATATATACTCGTATTTATGAATATCATCTAATGCATTATACTTAACCAAATTTCATATGGTTCATCATGGTGGGTGTCATCTAACTTACCCTTATAAATCTCAGATCCATATATTAGAATAGTATTCATCTCGGTCGATCTATCGTAACTGACCAATTCATACTCATGTTTACAAGTCCCGTCCGATAGTTTCCAGCCGAGTCTCGTTTGATGTGCTAATTTCGATATCAACTGGTTTACTATACCTGGTCGATGTACCCTTGTGCGGGAACATATTGATTAATGTCTTATACTTAACTAAATCTCGTCCGGTCCATTATGCCTGTCCGGGTTTATTGTTTTACTCAAATAGATAATCTAAAATTATAGTACCCGACCGATTTTCCCCATATTTGTTTGATTCTCTTAAGAATCAAGCCTATATCGAGAGAAACTTGGTTGTGTTTCCCGAGGAAGATTACCCAACTTAACATCTTTTTCTTGGGATTCATCCTTCTTTTTGAATTCGATTTTATCCTTTGATGACATTACCTCTTTATGACGGTTATGATTCCGGGCACTCTTCTTTATTCTATTTCTTCTGCTATCTTTATTTGAGGGTTTTAGCATAGGGTCGAAAGGAGAAGCGAGGGTTTAAGACATTCTCTTCCGCTTCTCGACTTTTTTCTTGCTTTCCTCGATTCACCTTCCTTTTACTGTTCTGCCATGGCTATCTCTCCTCCTGCGTGGTTTCTTTCGTGTGTTTCTGACCTCACAGAGACAGAGGAAGTGGATTTACGAATGAGCTATGGTTTTCCTTCCTATATAGTTCGTCCCACTCCTCAGGATAGCCCTCATCTCCCTCCTTTAGGGTGCATATCTATCTTTCGGGACCAAGTTCTACAAGGTTTCCGATTCCCTCTTCATCCCTTTTTTCCTGATGTTAATATCTACTTTAATATTCCCCTTAATCAGTTTATCCCTCAGTCTTTTTCTATCCTTATGGGTTTCATTGGAGTGTCTAAACTGTTAGATTTTCCTTTATCCCCTCATCTTTTTCATTACTTCTTCATTCCACGCCAAGTAGACATAGGTGTCTTCAAATTTCAGTCTCGCCCTAAGGCTATTTTGTTCAACTGAATTCCCCCTCAAGGGGAATGGCGTCATAAATTTTTCTTTATCCATCTCCCCTCTTCTCCTCCTTTTCCTGTTCAATGGATATATGATCTACCTCTAATTCCTAGTACCAACAATCTCCTCAATGATCCCTCCATTTCTTTTGCTTTATCCAAACTAAAGGGGGCAAAATTCAGCTTACCACATTTGATTGTGGAGGGTTTGATGTTCCCTTTTGGAATAAGTAACATTAACACTTCCCTGGATGACTCTTTTGGTATGTATAAACATTTTAAACTACATTTACCAATTAGTATATCTCCTCTGTAATGATGCCCAATTCTTATGTTTCAGCTGATGCTCTTCTTCCGGCTTTCATATATAAGAACACTACTATGACTAAGTCTTTTCTGAATAATCTTGGAGAAGAATGGCTGCAGGCTTGCCGAGCTAATCTTAGTTCCTCTACCCTGGGTCTGCTGTCTAAAAAAGAGTAACAAGCAGAGGTTGTTGCAGCTATGGAAGAGGAAGAAGAACAACCCTTCATAGCCCTAGTCAAAAAACCAAAGCTTACTGAGGATGTTCCTTTTAGCGACCTCTTTGGTACTTTTGTGCAAGCTCCTCTCATCCCGACGCCTATTTCTTTTGAGAGAGATAAAGCACCAATGTCTCCTACCCATATTATCTCCAATCCTACTCTTAGGATAATGAGGTTGGCTCTACTCATCCCCTCCTCTTCTGCTATTATTTCAGCTTCTTCTACTTCTGAGGTGGCTGTTATCCCTTCCGTATCCTCTCAGCCTCTTGTACTGGCCTTGCCTCCTTTGGATTCTGGGCCACGAGCTAAACGAACACCTTGCCAGAGATCTTTTCCAAGTGCAGGGCCCTCAGTGATTCGTGCTTCAACAACTGAATCAGCACCTCTTGCATTACCACCTTCCAGCCCCTCTAGCTCTTCCTCTGATGCTCTTGTTTCTACTACTTCCTTCCCTTCTATTGCATCTTCTTCCTCCCTACCTCCTTCTTCTTCAGTTCCCCCGCCTTTATTCAGACAAGCTGTGGGTTTACCTTCCCAAATGGGACAGACTTCTGACCCCCCCTATTTATGGTTCTCTTCAGCTACAAGGCCTGTTGGCTGAATCTTGGCTACACAACCAAGAGCAATTAAGAAGCATCAATCTTTCAGATTGGGTTGACAATCACAGTCGCTAAGCTATTGTTGTACGTATTCTTAGTTGTAGGTCACTACCTTCCTATCATTTTTTCTAACCACATTATTATTCTGTTTAATTTCTTGCTTCAAGTATTCACATAGACCAGCTACTTATGGCTCGGGACCGGGAGAACAGTAAGCTAAAAGCTCAGATAGACACATTGAAAGCTGCTTCTCCTCTTTCTCACACTGATATAACTCAATTGCACAAGAAAGTAGCCTCACAGGATCGACAGCTAGAGGCTATGAAGAAAGAATTACAAGAGTTACAGCAGTCATTGAAAGACAAAGAGCTTGAAAGGAGAAACTTGGAGCTACAAGTGGACCGATTACATTATGGTCTTCGACTGGAAATTGCTTTGAAAGAAAAAGCTCTCTCAGATATTTCTCATAAAAGTCTTGTTTTAGAGAAAGTAGAGAGGCTTCATAATGTTTTTCTTTCCGAGCAGGCCCAGTATTCAGCCTCACATGACTTTGCTATTCTACAGGAACAAGAACAAAGAAAGGCTCAAGATGTCGAACTATCATCGCTCCAAAAGGAACTGGAACAACTTAAATTAGAGAGAGACACTCTCAAAGATCAAAACACTAAACTACAGGATGATTTTCAAAGTTACAAGGAGCATGAGGAAGACTGATGGGAAGAAAGGCGTTTAACTTTTCTAAGATCTCCGGCGTTTGTTCAAGAATATGTTCATCAAATTATAGGGGCTCTAAATCATTCTGTGACAGGGATCCTTCAACAACTTAGAGAGGGTGGTTATCTACCCAGGGAACCTCCTTCTCTATTCATAAACCGTCGCAGACTCAACAAAGAGTTACCCGAAGATTTAACGAGTCATTTTGAGTAAGCATGGCTATGTATTTAAAAAGATTGATAATGAAAAGACTTGCAATAAAAAGACTTGAAATGAAAGGACTTGTAACTGAAAGAGCTGTAATTAAGTGGTTGCAATATCAGGAGAAAGTTTGATACTTACCTATTTTCTTTCCAGTTTGTATTAGCTTGAGATTGCTTCCTTTGAAATGCTTCTGAGGACTAAGCATAAGTGCTACTTTGTTCAAGAATTCCTTCCTTATTCCTCGGAATTAGATCTTGTTTTAATAAACTCCTTTGCTGATAATATCTTCCTTGACCATATAATTTTGAGCAGTAAAATTTCCCATAATCTCCCTGAATTTCACTCAGGTAGGCATGTGCAGAGTATTATTCATACTTCAAAAGAACAAGTAATTCCGAGCGATTTTATATGGGGAACTTCATGGTATTTCTGAGCTCTTAGCTGAGTATAATACTCCAGGTGATTTTAAATAAAGAGCTTCATGTAACCGGACCTCCAGATAGGGAATGTAATTTTGACAGAGTATATGTATGTATATATATATATATATATATATATATATATATATATATATGGAATCCCCCTCGAATCTTAGCTTTTGATTTAGCGTGTAATGCCAAATGCTTTTTGTGAAGAAATCAGTATAACTTTGAATTTACATTGACAATATAATCCAGGTCGATTATGCTTTTATGACAGTTTAAAGTCTCCGGTTCCTCCCAAGAAGACCCGTCCGAGTTACTTCATGAGATTTCCCGATCAACTATGCTTTGTGATAGTTTAAAGTCTCCGGTTCTTCCCATGAAGACCCGTCAGAGTTACTTCATGAGATTTCCCGATCGACTATGCTTTGTGATAGTTTAAAGTCTCCGGTTCCTCCCATGAAGACTCGTCCGAGTTACTTCATGAGATTTCCCGATCGACTATGTTTTGTGATAGTTTAAAGTCTCCGGTTCCTCCCATGAATAGCCGTCTGAGTTACTTCATGAGATTTCCCGATTGACTATGCTTTGTGATAGTTTAAAGTCTCTGGTTCCTCCCATGAAGACCCATCCGTGTTACTTCATGAGATTTCCCGATTGACTATGCTTTGTAATAGTTTAAAGTCTCCGGTTCCTCCCATGAAGACCCGTCTGAGTTACTTCATGAGATTTCCCGATCGACTATCCTTTGTAATAGTTTAAAGTCTCCGGTTTCTCCCATGAAGACCTGTCTGAATTACTTCATGAGATTTCTCGATTGACTATGCTTTGTAATAGTTTAAAGTCTCCGGTTCCTCCCATGAAGATCCGTCCGAGTTATTTCATGAGATTTCCCGATCGACTATGCTTTGTGATAGTTTAAAGTCTCTGATTCCTCCCATGAAGACCCGTCTGAGTTACTTCATGAGATTTCCCGATCGACTATGCTTTGTGCTAATTTAAAGTCTCCGGTTCCTCCCATGAAGACCCGTCCAAGTTACTTCATGAGATTCCCCGATCGACTATGCTTTGTAATAGTTTAAAGTCTCCGGTTCCTCCCATGAAGACCTGTCCGAGTTACTTCATGAGATTTCCCACTACAAGAAATTATAGATTTAACCACACCTAATAGACAATAGTTTTTTGAGAAACTGTTGTCTTTTTGTTATTTAACAACGGTTTTGTTGAAAACTGTTGTTGTTAGTCATGTTTTTTAAAAAAAGACAACAATGTTTAAAAAACCGTTGTCTTTGACATACATAAGACAACGGTTTTATGTCAAAGACAACGGTTTTTTAAACATTGTTGTCTATGAGATATCTTTATTTGGCATACGACAACAGTTTTAATCAACCGTTGTCTATTAGTGTTGTTTAAAACTATGTTGTCTATTAGTTTTAATCAACAGTTTAATCAACATAGTTATTTGCCTATGTTAAACTATGTTGTGTATTAGTTTTAATCAACAGTTTAATCAACATAGTTATTTGCCTATGTTAAACTATGTTGTCTCTAAGATGGATGGATTTTAATCAAACTAGGTTTTAAGATGGATGGATTAGCAACACTTCACGTTTTCTTTTTACCACATCGCGCGCACCGCCACCAAAAACCCGCGCTAACCCTAATCGCCATCTTCTCCCCGACGGCGACCGCCATCTTCTCTCCTTCCAGTCCACGCCGTTCACAAGTTCGCGATCGCCGTGGCTCATTTTGTCCCGAGGTGCATTTTTCTTCTTCTAATCTGGTGAAGAATCATTGCTCCCGAACGCTTTTCTCTCTTCTTTGTGCTTTTCTCGGAGGCATAAAAGTGTCTTGTTCTCTTTTAGTCAATATATCATTTCCTTGAAACCACACTGCCAAAGAACACACCATCAGAAGCATCATGAACCTACGTGCCATGTATTACATATATCTTCCATTCTTCCACTTTCATTATCTTCTGTCTTCTTAAAGTTTGAAGTAAACCTACGTGCCATGTATTACATATATCTTCCATTCTTCCACTTTCATTATCTTCTGTCTTCTTAAAGTTTGAAGTAAACTTTAAGGGCCCAACATTGTCAATGTGTGCAGCATCTTTAGCCAATTGTAATTCTAAATCATCATCATTTTCTGGGTGGGCATCCAAATCTTTGAACAGAAGGCTTCCCCTGGCATCTGAATCTATGTTTAAAATGTCACTGCTAGCTGAAACATCTGGATTTGCTGGGTTTGCAAGGATCCTTTCAATCTTTTCATTTCTGCTAACTTCCTTGTCTCCTTGCAGCATTGTTTGCTTCATAGATTTTTCCAGCAAACAAGGATCATGAACTGCCTGTGGCATCTCATCATACTTATGGTCTTCACCTGGTAGTTGATTTGCCCTGAATTCATTGCAATCTTGTGAGAAAGCACCGACTGCTTTTGCATTATTGTGTTCTTCATATAGCATAACTCCAGTTTCTTTTCGGTTGATCTTAGTTTCCTCCAATTTCATCTATATCTTCATCAACTACCAGCCCAGATACAAATTTCTGAGACATGGATGACTCTTTCTTTGAGCATGGTTCCTGCCTAGCTTCCTTCAGGGTTTCCACTGAATTTCCATTATCTTCTTTTATTTCAAGATGTGTCATGAGCTTGTTTTTCTTGTCAATGATTTGCTCTTATATACCTACACTAGATGTTATTCAAACATGATAGGCACAAGATTTTGGTCATCTATGAATGTAAAATAAGATCAGTATGATATTGGAAAATTAAAAGTGTCAAGCAATCTATGTAATAGTTTCAGTGGCACTAGACAACCTCCTAGCTTGTAGAATAGCTTCCTCTTGTAGTTTCTCAATATGCTGAATATTAGAGGATTTCACCATATATTGAATGTTAATTGACAAATTGTTACCTCAAGTTTCTCATAGTTGCCTGCAGACTAGCTTCCTGTTTCTTTATTCTTCAATGAAACAATAGTTGCCTCAAGTTTTTCAATATGCTTGCTTGCTTGACAAATTTTTAATCTGCTTTTGGTATTCATTAATAGTCCTATCTTTGAGCTAGAGTTCACATTATAGTTTATTTCAAATATTTTTTCATCTAAGGTGGTTTTGAACCCTTCACGTTTTTGCACTAAACCCTTCCCTTTCTTCACATCCATAGATAGTTTTTCTCTTATTAGCAGATTCGCTTATTTTAATAATTTAGTTACTTGATTGTATAGATTGTATGCTAAGAATATCTTATGTTTCTTGTTCATTGTGTTAAGATCTTGTTGTATACTGTACAATTGTTTTGAAGGTAGGTGTTATCTCATTTCTAACTGATTAGTACTTATAACAAGAATGGACAAAGAATGGATGTCAAAGGATAGACTATCTAGTGAATATGATATTGGAGTAGAGTCTTTCTTACAATTTGCACTGGAAAACGCTAACGATCCTAATGCAATACCTTGCCCATGTGCAAGACGTGGTAACATAAAGAAGAAAAATGTTGAAACTATAAGGGCACATTTGTATTGTAATGGTATAGATTTGACATATCATACATGGATATGGCATGGGGAAAGAACTATGACAGAAAACTCAATGAACAGTAATGATCGCGTGGGGCAAGATGAATACAAATATTTTGCCGAGGAGCCTATAGATATGGTGCAAGCTGTATATGATAGTTATGTTGAGAATCCAAGCGAGTTCAATAAGCTACTTGAAGATGCCGAGAAATGTTTATATCCTGGATGCACAAAATTCACAAAGTTATCTGCAGTTGTGAAATTATTTAACTTGAAGGCAAAATATAGTTGGAGTGATAAAAGTTTTACCGATTTACTTATTTTGTTAGGAGAAATGCTTCCAGATGACAATGAATTACCCTTATCTTTGTATGAGGCAAAGAAAAGCTTACGTGCATTAGGGATGGATTACGTGAAAATTCATGCTTGTCCTAATGATTGTATCTTATACCGGAAGGAGTACGAAGATTTTGCCAATTGCCCTACTTGCGGGACATCAAGGTGGAAGTTGAGCAACAAATCCAAGATAAAAGAAGGAGTTCCTGCAAAGGTCTTGTGGTATTTCCCACCCATGCCAAGATTTCAAAGAATGTTTCGGAATAAGGCGATATCCAAGGAGTTAACCTGGCATACTGATAAAAGAATTCATGATGGATACTTACGTCATCCAGCTGACGCACCTTCTTGGAAATTAGTTGATCGCATGTGGCCTGATTTTTCTTCTGAGCCCAGAAATCTGAGATTGGCTATATCAGCAGACGGGATTAATCCCCACAGTTTGTTGAGTTCTACATATAGTTGTTGGCCAGTTTTAATGATCACATACAACCTTCCACCATGGTTGTGTATGAAGAGAAAATTTATTATGCTCACTTTGTTGATATCTGGTCCTAGACAACCAGGAAATGATATTGATGTTTACTTAGCACCTCTGATTGATGATTTAAAATGTTTATGGGATAAAGGTGTCGAAACATATGATGCATATCGAGAAGAAAGTTTCTCTCTTAAAGCTGTTCTGCTATGGACAATCAATGATTTTCCTGCATATGGGAACATGTCAGGATGTGTTGTGAAGGGATATCATGCATGCCCTATTTGTGCAGAAAAAACTTATTCAACAAGGTTGAAGCATTGTAGAAAAATGTCATATACAGGCCATAGAAGGTTTCTACCTTTATGTCATCCTTATCGAAGGCAAAAGAAGACATTTAATGGAAACCAAGAATTTAACCTTGCACCAAAGCCATTGAGTGGCCATGAAGTTTTGGAAAGAGTTGAAAGAAATAATTATCAGTTGGGAAAAATCAGCGGAAAGCTATCATCAAAGAGGAATGATGGAGAAACATGTTGGAAAAAGAAATCAATATTCTTTCAACTTGAATATTGGAAAGAGCTACATGTTCGACATGTTCTTGATGTGATGCACATTGAAAAAAAATGTCTGTGAAAGTCTCATCGGTACATTATTTGACATTCCAGGAAAAACAAAGGATGGAGTCGCAGCAAGATTAGACCTTATGGAAATGAATTTAAGAACTGAACTGGCACCAAGGATTGGGGAGAAAAGAACGTTTCTGCCAGCTGCCTGTTACACTCTAAGTAAAGCTGAGAAAAGAAGTATTTGCAATTCTTTGTCAGGAATAAAGGTCCCTGAAGGTTACTCATCTAATGTTAAAAACCTTGTGTCGATGAAGGATTTGAAACTTGTTGGCCTTAAGTCACATGACTATCACACTTTAATGCAACAATTGCTTCCAGTGGTTATTCGTGGTGTCTTGCCAAAACATGTCAGAGATACTATCACTCGGTTGTGTTTCTTCTTCAATGCGTTATATAGTAAAGTAATAGACGTTTTAAAGATGGATGACTTGCAAAGAGAGATTGTAATGATATTGTGTTTGCTTGAAAAGTATTTCCCTCCTTCATTTTTTGATATAATGATTCATTTAACTATTCATCTCGTGCGAGAGGTCAAATTGTGTGGACCCGTTTGGTATAGACACATGTACCCATTTGAAAGATACATGAAGATTTTGAAAGGTTATGTGCGCAATCACAATCGGCCTGAAGGGTGTATAGCCGAATGTTATATTACTGAAGAGGCTGTCGAATTTTGCTCAGACTATCTATCTAATGTCCACACAATTGGGATACCATCAAGTCATCACAAAGTAGAACGTACTAAGCCTTTATCGGGTGCAATAGTGCACTCCGCTAGGCATGATGAGTTGCAACAAGCACATCGTTACATATTGACGAATGATGATGAGATTGATCCTTATATCGAGTATGTTCTCTAACTTATCAATACTTTTATGCAATTTGAATTCATTCTATTGGTTTATTTATTTAAAATAATTCTATTAGGGCACACATGGTGGAGTTGAGAGCAAGATTTCCTCAAAAAGCTAAGTCCAAAAAGTGGCTACAAGATGAGTATAACCGAACATTTATTAACTGGTTGCATGATATTGTACGTTCCAAAACTACTATGTATTAGCATACATACAACTCTTGGTATCTTACGTAAAAATTTAAATTTTATTATATTGTTAACTATAGGTTGAACGTGCGGTTGACCATTCGACCCTTCAAATATCTGAAAGATTAAAGTGGATAGCGCGTGGACCTAGCAAGAAAGTGTTAAAGTATTCTAGTTATTTGATTGATGGGATTACTTATGCTACGAAAGAACGTGATGATGTACGAGTTGCTCAAAATTCTGGAGTAAGCTTAGTCGCAAAGACAATGCAAGTTGCCAGTGCAAAGGATAAAAATCCAATTGTGTCGGACATGATTTTTTATGGAGTTATTGAAGAAATATGGTTACTTGATTACCACAAATTTCAAATTCCAATGTTCAAATGTAATTGGGTGGAGAATAATAATGGTATAAAAGTAGATGATCTTGGTTTCACATTGGTAAATTTGAAACGAATTGGATTCAAATCAGATTCTTTTATCTTGGGAAGTCAAGCGAAGCAAGTATTTTATATTGAAGATCCTGAAGATCCTGTATGGAGTATTGTACTTGCAACTCCTACTAGAGAGTCATTTGAATATGCAAATGGGGATGAATTGGAAGACACTATAGTCCACTATCAATCTTTTACCAGAGAGTTACCATCAATGGATGCTTACGGAGTAGATGACAATGAACCCCAATGCCTTCGTGAAGATTGTGATGGCACTTGGGTTGAAAATGTTTAACCAATTATAGTTTTTTTTTGAAGATATGTTTGTAGACAATATTGATATGTATCTTGTTTTTGAATATGATTTTGTGCACAATATGGTATTTCAAATTTTTATCTATGTATGTTGATTTTCTTTTGTAGGTGAATTTCTTATTGTGTATTTTTTTTAAATATTGATATGTTGTTTCACTTTTTTATCAATAGATTAAATTTGAGATCTATGGCATCCTTTGGAAAGCTTAAAATCAAATCTGATGGTGATGACACAATTCATGCTTCAAGCAAGAGAAAAGGACAACCTGCAACGATTGGGAAGGGCAAAGGAAAAATTGCATCTACATCCACTAACAACGGTTTACAGGTTGAGACAATGCTGGAATCTATACTGAAACAACAAGAACATCTAGAGGTCGTACCCATCTGGATAAGCTTACTAAACAAAGGGTTCAAGGAATTCGAAAGGAGGTAAGATTTAATAAACTTGGACAGCCAGTAGGAGGAGCTGCTATTGCAATGCAAAGTTACATTGGCTTGCTTGCTCGAGAAAAGGTCAAGATATCTTACAAGACGTGGAAACAAGTTCCAAATGAAGTTAAAGAATTGATATGGGAATCAGTTAATGTAAGTAAGTTAAAGAAATTCTGGTCAATTATCATGTTGCAAATTTTATTTGTCATATCATGGCATGCATGAAAAGATGAGTTAAAGATAGTAAAAAAGTATGAATTGCCTGCTGTTCTTGCTACTCCAGCATTCAACAGTATGATTTTTATATATAAAAGTTAAAGATTGGTTTTCTATTTCAAGTTGCTCTGCTGCATTTGCTCAGGTTTAGATAGTTCAGTTGAAGGTTCTTAAATTTCACAAGGTTCTGCTTCCTTTCTTTCAGCTTCGTATGTTTCAGTAGGTTGTTCTTCTGTTGTTCGTGATTCTCCTTGTTCCATTTCAGTTTTAGATCCCTCAGTAGGTTCTTTTTCTATATCAGTGGGGTTTTCATTTGTACTTAGTTCTGGTAGCTTTGTTTCTGCATTAGCATTGAAACAATTGTAAAGCAAAGAGAAAACCAGGATTGCATTGTCGTCCAGTGTCTCAACAAGAAATTACCAAATCTACAAACATTGTAAGACCTGATTACCAACTGCCAATCATCAAACAATTTCAAAACGAATGTTGCTCCAACTAGAAAACTAAGGATTATAAGTAACCAACAATCCTCAAAGGATCCTAACATTGTCCTAGGTTAATTGTACGAAATCAAGAACAAATCCATTTGTCTATCATATCAGTGTCCAAAGCTAGTGTTGTTTGTATATTTCTTTACTTGCACTTGATTCTTCAAACAAAATGTTAAGGGCATGATTTTATATCTGATATACACAAATATCCAATATGTGCAATAGCACAACAACTGAACTTAAGGCTCTAGACATGTTAAATACTAAAGCTCAATCTTCCAAAAAAAACTATACAAATACAAGAGAAATGGTTGTATATCTCATTGTTTGTGGTTGTCTACTACAATCCAAAGCTTCCATCCATCTAATAACTTGAATATCAAATGTTTTCTGTTTTAGATATTACAACCCTACTGTCAACCAAATTATTATGGGTGTATAATAACCTCCTATTTTAAGGCATTAGTTTCATCATATTCGGAAGTGGATACATCCATGCGAGTTACTACTTGCCTATAATAAGGCGAACGATGTTAACAGCGCTGAGACTCTATCGTTAACTAAATCATCCAGATTGAAAATAGATCCACAATTAAACTAATAAACAAATATGGCAAATCAAAAGCCACGAGCACTCCTGCATTAGCTTTGTTTTGGTAATTTCAGATCTCCAAAACACTCAATGATGAGAATGCCTTAAACTTAATGTATGTGTGTGTTGTTTCAATGCTAGAATAATTTCCAGAAATTGTGTTTGCTTATGGTGTCAATGATGAATATAGGTACTAATCAGTTTATTGTATTCCCAATTGTGTTTTATAGCTGACATATGATGTTCCCCCAAGTTGGAAGAAGGGATGTTTGAATTCAGCAAGTAATAAGTGGCGTCAGTTTAAATCCCATCTCACTCAGACATTCATTTCAAAGAAGCTTGACAAACTCGAAGAGTTGGATGAACCACCTAGCGGCTATGGTCTTGCAAGAGATGATTGGATTTCTTTTGTCAGGACTCGCATGTCTGATGACTTTATTGTAAGTTTAGTCTTTTGTTCTTTCAAAATAAGTAGATATTAAGGTAAATGATGAATTAGTAAATTTGATATGTGGAATGTTTCATTTGACTAGAAACTAAGTGAACAACAGAAGGAGAAAAGAAAGAAGAACATATACCCCCATCGCCTTGCTCGTAAAGGATATGCACGATATGCTGAAGAAATAGTAAGTATATTTTTCTTATAAAATTTGTATAACGGTTTTGTTTAGCATTTAATAATCATTCTTATTTAACATATATCATTCAATTATTCTTGTTCTTAGGCAAATGAATTATGTGACGATGATGAAATCAATAGAGCTATTATTTGGAAGAAAGGAAGGGTTAATAAAGAAGGGAAATTTGATGGCCAAGAGTTGAAACAAACAATAGACAAGATTGTGAGAAGCTATGAGTAAAAATCAATTATTGTATTTCAATGAAACTTTTAAAGTATTTTTTTTTATTTGGATGACAGGATGATTATATACAACAGAAGCGTGAGGGTACACTCGAAATTAATGGGACAAAAGAAGATATTCTTACGAAAGCACTCAATTCAAGAGAACATAGTGGACGTGTGAGGGTTATTGGAGGTCATATCACTCCATCATTGTTCTTTAATGGTAGTAGATGGAAGACTCACCATGTTGATAGAGAGCTACTGATTGAGCAAAAGAGAGAGTTGGTGGAGGCTAGAAAATTAATTCAAGACCAAGATACACGCATTCAAAACCTTGAAGCAATTGTCTACAAAAAGGGTGCATGGGGCAGTGACATTGATGACAAAGGAAGTTGCTCGGTAAAGTTACCTTAGCAAAATGACAATAAACTGAACACCGATAAGACTTTCCCTAGTCATGAAGAGTTCAATGATGTCAAAATGCAAGTTGTGGATAAAGAAGTTGCTTTACAGGTATATAAGTTGTGGTTATATTTATTATTAAAATAAAGAGTTAGTATAATTCAATGACACAACTATTTATCTTTTAGGGTAAATCAGTTATTTTGACATTGGATTCTAGCACAGACATTGTTGCATATGGTACAGTTGTTGAGGTCATTGGAGTTAATCACTCTCTCCATGGTGTTCCGTTACCCAAGAATTGTATGCGTGTATCCATCGATGAAGCAATGCAGAAATCAGCATGTTTGCCAGTTCTGATTCCCAATGAATGTGAAACTATTGGTGATGCTGTTGGAACCCATGTGGCTTGGCCAAAACACCTGCTGATGCTACGACAAAAGGTACATCTAAGATAATATTTCAAAGTAAATATCTGTGAAACTATTTAGTATTGCACCTATCTAAAAAGTTTACAATTACAATTATTAGAAGCGTCAAATGAAGAAAACAGCACATGTAGAAAATAACCAGACTTTGTTATCAAGTGTGCCAAGATCATTGCGCGTGGTGTATTGTTATTGTAAGCGTGCTCTTGAGAATGGAAGGAAATTGTCAATTGCTTTAGATCATGAGGTATTTCAAGATGATTATGAACTGAACTTGCATCTTGAGGACATTAGTGCTTTGTATCACTTGGAGCCAATTTCAGGAAATTGTGTGGTTGTTTACATATGGTAAGTCTTCGAATTACCTTGTAGTTTGTTTGTTCTTTTTTAAATTTAGTATATAAGAAGCACATACTTTATTAGATCAGTATTTAATATCTAATATAGTTCTGATTTTTTTTATTTCAAATGGCAGGCATCTTTATAAAAAGTTGGTAAAAGAAAATAAGATTGATAAATTCAGATTTGTAAATCCGCATAGCATCCCAAACTTTCAAAAAACCACACAAGACAAAATAGGTAAAACTGAACGGTTGAACCAGAGGGCAAGTTTCTTAGCAGATAGGATGAGTGGTGCATCAATTAATCAATTAGTTTTGGTGCCAAGTTGCAATGGGTAATGAACATCTTTAATATCATTTTCAATTGATTATTTTAGTGAATTGTATGCACTAATTTTGTATTTGTGTGTAGTTTCCATTGGAATTTGACTGTCATTAAACCTCATAAGGAGATAGTTTACTTGTTGGATTCTTTAAGTCATCGCATTCGTGATAAAGATTGGAAATATGTTGTGGAAATGTGAGTTTATATATGCTTTTTATTATGTATTTAATTTAGTCATAAAACACTTATATATCAACTATGTTGAATGTATATATGAAGGGCGTTAAGATTGTTTAATTCGAACAATGGAAGGAAAGGAAGAAAGCATGTACAATGGGAAGTAATCAAGGTATGGGTACTTCTATTTCAATCAATCAAGGTATGTGTATATTTATCATTAACAATATCAATTGCCTTTAACGTAGGTTCCTAGGCAGCCAGATGCGAAACAATGTGGTTATTACGTGATGAGATTTATGAGGCAAATTACTGAAGAAAATGCAATGATCGAGGGGGATACACTACCATCGATAGTAATATTATCTTTATCATCTCAAATAATTAGAAGTTATTTAGTTATTATTTTTTTCCAATTAATTATATTTTGTTCTTTAAGATCATATAATTTATGTGTGTTCACTGTTCACAAAAGCGGAGTACTCTCAAGAAGAAATTGATGAAGTGCGCTCTGAGATAGCAGAATGCATACAAGATCATATTTATGAATAAGTATATACATGAGTTCATCTTATTACATTTGACAATAATAATATTCAGTTAAATTGAATGCATGCTGCTTATACTTGATTGCACTTGATTTGTAGATATCTGTCTCTGAGTCCATTTACCAAATCCAATCGGCATGACTAAACTGCACACATGAGTTCACAAAACTGCACAGGACGTTACAGATGAGAAACGTAGCAGAAGAGCATATTAGATGGCGTTTAGGTGAAGATCATATTAATTTCTGGTTTGATACATGGTTAGATGCAGGTCCTTTGTTAAATCCCTCAGTCTCATCATTAAATCTTGGGCTTTTATGTTCTTTACTAGTTCTATCTATGTGATTTCCATGATCTAATTAGCGGTATCCTCTATGATGTTGTCGGAAGTTTGGATTGCTCTTTTCTACTCTCTATTCCGTGTAAAAACTAAATAAACCATCTCTATGCTTTTGCATGATTGTCGGAGAATTTTATTCGAATATGAATTAGGGAAAATGCTAATATAGTTAGGAATTTTGATTCGTGCTAGAAGTTAGGCCGTTTACTGAGTCTATTTGAGTATCAAGAGAGTAGATCCTTATGATAATTGTGGGTTGATCAATTTGCTTGCTCTGTGAATTTAAATTAGTAAAGCTTGTTTGTTTAATTCTCTGTGTGCTGCTTTGTTGCTTCAGCCCTTGTTTGTATTTGTGATTTTGTATGCTCCGGAAATAAGTTGGAACTTGATTTTTCATGTCTAATTTAGCTAGATTCTATAATGCTTTTTTGATGCTCGATGATAGAACCAGAATCTGGTTGTTGCTCTAAGCCATTGCTTGCTCTGTGAATTTAGCTAGATTCTATATGCTTCAAATTGGATAGAATTTTTTTTGGTATATGTAAAGTTGATAGGTTTGGTTTACCATACTTAAGAGTTACTTGTAAAGCCATATAGCTGGTCTTTTAAGACATACTACTCTGAGTTTTTGTAAAACTGTAATAAGGTCAGGTACGTGTGAAATTTCCAAGAGATCCATTTTTTATGTCATTTACTCCTGGGAAATGAATTAACTTGCAATCATATGCTGCAGTTTCTGTGAAAGGAGAAGAAAAGAGAAGCTAGGAGGGAGGAGAAACCAGAAAAGGCTGCAGTTTAGAAGATGCACAGGCTGTTTAGAAGATGCACAGGTAGAGAAGACGTGCTCCAACAAAACATGATATTTTGGACTATATGTGTGATATATATAAACTTTTGGCTGTGTAAACTTTTGTGATGTTTGAATGTTGATGTTTGGTACTTTTGTGATGTTTGAATGTTGGAATATTTGCATTGTAAATATTGATTATGTAGGTTTTTTATCAATGAAATTTGCACTGGATGTTTTTTATAAACCATTGAGTAGGAAAAAATTAATAAGTTTTTTATTTATTGTCAAAATGTTGTATATTGTACCCAAAGACATCAGTTTAAATATGTCAAACTGTTGTCAATGGCGTTAAAAGACAATAGTGACAAACTGATGTTATTTAACATCGTTGCCTAAAAAGACAACGGTTTTTAACCGTTGTCAAACCGATGTCATTGGCTAAAAAGACAACGCTTTTTAGCCGTTGTCGTAGACAGTTCAAAACTGTTGTTGAAGAGCCTAGCCATACGCTCAAAGACAACGGTGAAAAACTGTTTTCTTTGTAGGAAAAGACAACAGTTTTTCACCGTTGTTAAAATGTTGTCTTTGCCTTCACAGACAACGGTTAAAAACTGTTGTCGTTTGCCACCCCTTTTAACAACACAGCCTTTAACAACAGTTAAAAATGGCCTACGACAACGGTGAAAAACCGTTGTTGTATGTCTTTTTTCTTGTAGTGTCCCGATCGACTATGCTTTGTGATATTTTAAAGTCTCTGGTTCCTCCCATGAAGACCCGTTCGAGTTACTTCATGAGATTTCCCGATCGACTATGCTTTGTGATAGTTTAAAGTCTCTGGTTCCTCCCATGAAGACCCGTCCAAGTTACTTCATGAGATTTCCCGATCGACTATGCTTTGTGCTAATTTAAAGTCTCCAGTTCCAACCATGAAGACCCGTCCGAGTTACTTCATGAGATTCCCCGATCGACTATGCTTTGTAATTGTTTAAAGTTTCCAATTCCTCCCATGAAGACCCGTCCGAGTTACTTCATGAGATTTCCCAATCGACTATGCTTTGTGATAGTTTAAAGTCTCCAGTTCCTCCCATGAAGACCCGTCCGAGTTACTTCATGAGATTTCCCGATTGACTATGCTTTGTGATAGTTTAAAGTCTCCGGTTCCTCCCATGAACACCCGTCCGAGTTACTTCATGAGATTTCCCAATCGACTATGTTTTTATGTAAAACTAAAGTGCTTGCATTAACCTTGTAATGGTTTAATGTGTCTGAGCTTTTCTTAAAGAAATTGGATAGGTCCTTCCTTAAGGTTCCCAATTTTTGATCGCCTGAATAGATTACAAAAGTTCGGCCAATAATTGTCAAACTGTCTGAACCACTTTTATTTCTCGGGCGACGTTTGTCTTGCATTATATCTATTGAGAGAAATAGAGTACATAAACTATAAGCATACTTGTCCTTAGTTCGCCGGGAACTTGCTTCAAATAATTTTAATTTTATCCTTCAGATGTATTCTTGAATGATATGATCTTGTTAAGTTTGGTAAGGCTGTAAATGATTTGCACTCCAGGGACGCTCGAGAATTCTTCCTTCAGTATCTTGGAGATAATATGAACCAGATTCTACTCCCACTTCGATGGGAATTATTGCTTCTCCTCCATAAACTAATTGAAAAGAAGTAATTCCTATAGCTTCTCGAGGTGTAGTACGATATGCCCAAAGAACACTGGGTAATTCATCTACCCAGCTACCTCCAACATGATCCAGTTTGGTTTTTAAACCCCTTATAATTTCTCTATTGGTTACTTCTGCTTGACCATTACTTTGTAGATATGCCACTGAGGTGAATGCCTGAATAATACCATAACTTTTGCAGCAATCTAGGATTCTGTCTCCCTGAAATTGTCTTCCATTATCATAAACTAATTTATGAGGGATACCGAATCTACATATGATATTTTTCCATAGGAATTTAATAACTGCATCTTCAGTAATCCGAGCAAGTGGTTCCGCTTCTACCCATTTAGAGAAGTAGTCTACTGCTACTAATAAAAACCTTCTTTGTGCAGCTGCCATAGGAAATGGACTCACTATATCCATGCCCCATTGATCAAAGGGACAGGAGACTATAGAGGTCCTTAACAATTGCGTAGGATAATGCGGAATATTCTGATGTTTCTGACAAGAAATACAAGTTCTTACCAATTTGTTAGCATCCTCGTGTAGAGTAGGCCAGAAATATCCTGCTAATAAAATTCTGCGAGCTAAGGATCTCCCTCCTATATGACTGCCACACGAGCCTTGATGAACCTCCTGTAGAATAAATTATATATCTTCCGTGCCAACACACTTTAGCAAAAGTCTAGAGAAAGCTCTTTTATATAACTGCTCCCCTATCATAGTATACTGAGCAGCTCTCTTCTTAAATATCTTTGCCTGTTCTGCATCACTAGGAAGAATACCTTGTTGTAAGTACAATATGATCTGTGCCCTCCAATCGCCCGGTATTTCTACGTTAGCTTGTCTTTCAATACAAGATATTAACAGAGTCTATTCTACTGGCCGATCCAAATTCCATGGTGTTATAGCAGAGGCCAACTTAGCTAATTCATCCGCTACCTGATTTTCAGACCGAGGAACTTTTTGTATATTCACTTCTTAAAACTGAGACTTCAACTTATCAAATGCCTTGGCATATAACTTGAGCCTATTGTTATTAATTTCAAAGTTACCTGATAATTGTTGGGCTACTAATTGAGAATCAGAATAGATGAGGACCCGAGCTGCCCCTATATGCCGAGCGGCCTACAATCCGGCTATCAATGCATCATATTCTGCTTCATTGTTAGTGGCTCTATAATTCAACCTGATAGAAAGTTGGAGTCTGTCTTCCCTTGGAGATATAAGAAGGACACCAATTCCGCTACCTTGTTTGGTTGAGGAGCCATCCACATAAACTTTCCAAGTATTTTCTTCCTCGGGGCCTTGAACTTCTATAATGAAATCTGCTAGAGCTTGTGCCTTGATGGCCGAGCGGAGTTGATATTGTATGTCATATTCACTAAGTTCAGTCGTCCATTTGATCAGCCGACCTGATGCCTCCGGGTTGAGTAGCACCCGTCCGAGCGTACTGTTGGTCAATACAACAATTTCATGTGCTAAGAAATATGGGCGTAACCTCCGGGCAGTCAACACTAATGCATAGGCCAACTTCTCTAGTGTAGTATATCTACACTCAGCTCCTTTTAATAAATGGCTGGAAAAATATACAGGTTGTTATTCTTTCCCTTCTTGCCTAACTAATACAGAGCCCACAGTGTTCTCATTAGCTGACAAATACACTCAGAGGGTCTCTCCTACTATAGGCTTAGCTAATACAGGAAGGGTAGACAAGTAATCTTTTAATTCCTGGAAGGCTTTATCACATTCCTCGTTCCATTGAAATTTGTTCGCCTTCTGGAGTATTTTAAAGAAATGGAAGCTACGATCAGTCGACCTGGAAATGAACCTAGACAAGGCTGTAATCCGACCGGTAAGTCTTTGAGTTTCTCTCATGTTGTGCGGCAGCTCCATGTTCTAAAGTGCCTTAACTTTGCTCGGGTTGACTTATATTCGTCGCTCGGACACCATATACCCCAGGAACTTTCCCCCTTTTGCTCTGAATAGACATTTGCTCGGGTTTAGCTTGAGCCCATATTGCCTTAATGTCTTGCAGGTCTCCTCTACATCCCTGCACAGATCCATACCTTGAAGAGACTTAATTAAGATATCATCGACATATACTTCCATATTTCTTCCAATTTGCCTCTGGAAGACCTTTTTCATGAGCCTTTGATAAGTCGCTCCTGTATTTTTTAGTCCGAAGGGCATAACATTATAACAATAAGTACCTTCAGATGTTATAAAACTGACCTTTTCTTAATCCTCCTTAGCTAGGGGGACCTGATGATAGCCTTGATAAGCATCCAGCATAGAGATGTATTCACACCCAGTGGTAGAATCTACCAATTGATCGATCCGGGGTAGTGAATAATAATCTTTCGGGAAAGCTTTGTTGAGATCCCGGAAATCAATACATACCCGCCATTTGTTCCCTGGCTTAGAGACTAAGACCACATTAGCTAACCAGCTAGGAAACTGTATCTCCCTGATGTAGCCAGCTTCCATGAGTTTAGTTACTTCTTCCTTGATGATTTGGTTCTGCTCTGCACTAAAATTTCTTTTCCTTTGCATGACTGGTCGGGCATCTGGAAAGACATGCAGAGAATGCTCCAATATTGCAGGGGAAACGCCCGTGACCTCTTTGGGTGTCCAGGCAAAGACATCATTATTCTTCTTCAAGCACTGCACCAGCTTGACTTTCAGCGTGGGGTCAAGATCGGCCGCGATGTAGGTAATAGCTTCAGGTCAACCGGTTTGAATCTTGACCTCTTCCTTTCCTTCATAAACCAGAACAGGCAGCTTTTCCTGAATGGCATTGACTTCCATTCTTTGAATTTTTCGAGCAGCATTAGCTTCAGTCCGAACGATCTCTACATAACATTTATGGGCTGTCTTCTGATCACCTCACACTTCCCCGACCTGATCATCAACAGGAAATTTAACTTTTTGACAGAAAGTAGAAACGATCGTCCTAAACTCGTTTAGGGTCGGTCGACCCAGTATCACATTATAAGAGGACGGGGCATCCACCACCATAAAATAAGATCTTCTTGTTCTCATTAGGGCCTCTTCCCCTAGAGATATGACCAACTTTATTTAACTGAGCGGTTGTACTTCATTACCCGTGAATCCATATAGATGAGTTACCATCTGTTGAAGTTCGCTCGGGTTGATCTGTAATTGATCAAAAGCTTTCTTAAAGATAATATTAACAGAACTACCGGTGTCTATAAAGGTACGAGAAATAGTATAATTGGCTATCACAGCGTTGATTATTAATGCATCATCATGGGGTATTTCTACCCCCTCAAGATCTCTAGGTCCAAAACTTATCTCGGGACCAGCTGCTCGTTCTATGCTGCACCCCACAGCATGAATCTCAAGTCTCCATGCATGTGCTTTTCTGGCCCTATTAGAATCTCCATTAGTGGGCCCGCCCGCGATCATACTGATATTGCCCCGGGCGACATTACTCCTATTTTCTTCTTGTCGGGTTGTCATGGCTTCAGACGGAGTCTTCTCTGACACCTGACTTGTACCGGCCGAGGTAGGTAATGCATCATGCCGAGGCTCAACCGGACGATATTCCAATTTGAGCGGACTTTGTTGCCTAGGGTACTGCTGCCGATAATAGTTTTGCCTTTGGTAGTGCTCCCTGTTTGCTCTTTTATTTCTCAAAACAAAACAGTCTTCAGTATGATGACTACTGGTTTTGTGATAAGTGCACCATCTTCTAGGTGCCTCTGGTTGTATCTCCACATGTTGCACTGCTTGCGGATGATATTCTGGATGACGATGAGGTGAATGAATTCCTCGAGGCCCCCTTGGTGGAGGAACAGAAGCAGGAGCAGGAGCTTTCTCCTTAACCAGAGTAGGAGAAGAAGTAGTGCCCTCCTTTCTGCGGGCAGCTTGAGCTTCTTCAACATTAATAAATTCGGTGGCACATTCAATTAAGGAATCAAAATTGGCAGGAGGGTTTCTCACCAGATCTTTAAAGAAATCATTATCATTTAAACCTTGAGAGAAAGCGCTTACTAAGATTTCAGTAGTAGCATTGGGTACATCGATAGCTACCTGATTAAATCTTTTGATGTAGGCTCTGATGGACTCTTTAGATGCTTGTTTAATTGAAAATAAACTCTAAGGAGTCTTATGATACCTCTTGTTACAGGAAAAATGGTGTAGAAAAACCTTCTTGAAATCCTTAAATTTTCGGATAGATTTTTCTGGCAATCTCTTAAACAAACGTTGTGCAGCTCCCCCGAGTGTAGTAAGGAACATCCGAAATTTCACCCCATCAGAGAATTGTTGTAATAATGCTACATTCTCAAATTTCAATAAATGATCCTCTGGATCTGTAGTCCCAGTGTACTCGCCGATCTGCAAATTTGATATCTTTCCATATTTGTAGATTGAAAGGAGATTTTAATTTTTAAAGATAACTTTCCTTTTTGGAAATTATCCACATGTTTAAAAGAAAGATTTTAATTTATAAAATTTCCTTTTTTATAATCCACCATGAAGGGAAAAATTATTGGAGAAATTTTTTATAAATTTCCGAAGACAAATTAGGAAGTTTTAATTAATTAAAACTCTCCTTGTTTATAGCTTTAAAGTGGCCAGCCATGATGTTTAAGAAAAGGAAATTATTTTTTAATTAATTAATTTTTCTTAATCATCAAAAAAAATTAAGGAAGTTTTTATTTAAATTTCCTTATTTGCCAAGACCAAGGATTATAAAAGAGGGGGTAGCGGTGCTTTCATGGGTAACGACTCTTTTCTATTCTTCCTCTCTTTCCCTCCTTGGTGGTCGGCCCTAGCTTCTCCCTCTTCTCTTCTTCTTGTGGCCGACGGCAATTTCTCTAGGAGCTTGGTTGGTGGCCGGATTTTACTTGAGGAAGAAGAAGAAGAAGAAGGAGGCTTTGTTTCCTAGCATCCCTTGGAGATTGGTTGGTGGTCTAAGTTCTTCATCCCTTGAAGAAAAGAAGGTGGCCGGAACTTGGAAGAAAGGAGAAGGGCTTGGGTGGTTCTCATCTCGGTAGATCGTTGCCCACACAACGTCTGGAATAAGAAGAGGAATACAGTAGAAGATCAAGAGGTTATTTGCTTACCAAGAAAGGTATATCTAGTAATTGTTTTCTGCATCATACTAGTTTTCTTTGTATAGTTATTTTTGGAAATACCAAACACAAGAGGCAATAGATCTAGTTTTTCGAATTAATTTTTTGAGTTTGTGTTTTCTTCTTTTTCAAATTTGTGATTCGATTGTTCCTTTTGGTTAACCTAGAGTTATTTAAGGAAATTAAATATTAGCTTTAATTAAAAGGCTTTGTCTAGGTGGTGGTGGTTGCTCCCATATCCAAGAACGTCATGTGCCTCGCCATGCACTCCTAGAAGCCAATTTTGGAAATTAATATTTAATGAAATTAATAACATAGGTTGATTTGAATCAATAGTGTTAAGTTCCGCTTGCGATTCAAATCTAAATCATTAAAAATAGATAAGTTAAATTTGGAATCAATGATGTTAAGTTGTGTTTGCGATTCCTAATTTAACTTCTAAATAACACAATAGGTTATTTAAGGAAAGGTTCGACACTTGTACAAAAAAATTTTATATAGTGGAACCGGTACATTTTCCTAGGACTAACCAACATTATCCTCTTGGTTCATCATATGAACCGAATCTCCATATAATTGCCCTTTGTGTATGACCTTATAGGTTCTTGTAACGTTGGCAATGCTCCTAAACCCATTTAGAAGCATAAGTAATGAGCGGTATCTAGCAACACATCATTACTACCAAAGTTACAAGAATGTTGGGATCCAACATCACCTTGTGACTACTAATTGTGACTGATTCTGTCTGAGAAACTTGACAAAATGGAAAGCTGGGAGAAGAAACCTACTGCTGATGAAGAGTAATACCTGACTGAATACTGATTCGAGAAACCCAAAGCGGATCTAGGAGAATGAAATCACGGAATGTCCTTCTGATGCAAAGCTCCAATAGCGATAAATAAATCCGATCGAAGAGAACCCAGATTCAGAGCTTCTAAGGCTTCCTGCGCACAAGAGACCAACCAACACTATCGTCAGTGACCTAAGACCGGGGTGGGAATCCCTGGCTAGGCCCTCCGACGCTCAAGTCAGTGATCTCTCTTTGTGTGGGAAAAAAGGAAGCAGGAAGAAGAAGATGAACAGTAGTTGAGAATTAGGGTTATGAATGTGAGCAGTGATGTGAACTTACCTTGCCAACGGAGAGGATTCCCCCTTTTATACCACTTCATATAACCTCTGTAGTCATGAAGTGGACCCCGGTTCATTAGAGTTTATTATGAGATGACGTAAGATGTGTACTTGTGGAAAATGACTTTTAAGGAATCTTTTTTGTTCCCCAGATGTATCTTCTTTGTCGTCTAGTACCTGCAGAAAAATCTAGAAGCCTTCCTCCCGCCATATTAGCAAATCTGTTATACAATCACACACTACAAATATCTTCATTAAACTACTTTATTTGAAATATTTACTTCTATCCTATTTTATAAGTTATTTCAGAGTGCATCTATCATTCCTGCTTGCTCTTCCTGTCTTTGCTATATCATAGACAGCTTAATATAACATTGCTCCTTGTATCGGTTGAAATCGAACTCAGACTGGGTCCGGTCAATTATTATTACCCCTCATGATGTTTCTCAGGCGATACTGGTCTGCACCCCTCTAAGTTTATTATCCTAGCTGGTATTGGGCTGTATTTTATTAAGTATGTAATCTCGACCAATATTGGCATATCCTTTTCAAGCTATTATCCAACCAAGAATGGCTTGCCTCTCTCAAGGTATGTCTTGGTTGGTATTGGACTGCCTCCCTGGAAGTATATCCCAATCGATATTGGCCTACCTCCTTTGAGGTATATCTCGGCCAATATAGGCCTACCTCCCTGGAGGTATATCCCGATCGATATTGGCCTACCTCCTTTGAGGTATATCTCGATCGATATTGGCCTACCTCTCTGGAGGTATATCCCGATTGATATTGGCCTACCTCCTTTGAGGTATATCTCGGCCGATATTGGCCTACCTCCCTGGGGGTATATCCCGATCTATATTGACCTACCTCCTTTGAGGAATATCTCAGCCGATATTGGCCTACCTCCCTGGGGGCATATCCCGCTCGATATTGCCTACCTCCTTTGAGGTATATATCTTGGTCAATAGTGGTCTGTCTACTTGGAAGTATATCTCGGCCGATACTAGCCTTCCTCCCTGGAGGTATATCTCGGTCGATATTGGCCTTCCTTCATCAAGGTATTGTCTGGCCGGGATTGGCCTTCTTCTCTCATGGTATATCCCGGCCCATATTGATCTATCTTTTCAACTCGGCTATTTCCTTTCCCTTCCTCACCGAGGATCCATGAAATCTAACCCATATCAGTGACCCTTCACAATATATGACAATGTCCTTCTATCCTTGACACCTAGATTGATCAATGCGAGGCATAGACCATGTCATCCTCTAATCAATCCAAATCTTGAACTCCAAGTAGATTCACTCTAATCAAATGAGCTCAATATCTCATATTGACTCATTTGGGCATGGCCATGCACTTAGTGGTCTCACTCTATCAAGAATAACGATGTCACTCGCGTTATATAGGAGGGATAGATCCCATCTACATCACTCACATCCTTCCGCATAATTTGTTACATACCCAGTAATCACCTTTATAGTCCACCCAGTTACGGGTGACGTTTGACGAAGCCAAAGTATACAACTCCTTATATAGGGAATCATGGTGACTTCAGGTCCAAGGACTAATAGTCATACTAATAGCCACATGAGAAAGTATATGACACTCATATAATGATCTATGATACTTTCTCATGGCGGGTCATTCAGTATACATTCTCCAATGCATACCCATGTGTCAACTTGATATCTCCATATCCATGACTTGTGAGATCAAGTCATCGAGTTGACCTACATGCTATTCTCATCGCATTAACATTGTCCCTGAGTGTTAATACTTGACTACGAATGATTAAGAGTAGTATTCTCTATACCATCTCACTATCGATTCAACCAATTGATTGATATAGATAAGAGCCTTCTACTCAAGGACGCTATTATACTTAGTTATTTGGCACCAATACAAGTAAGTATAATAACCAAAACAAATATCTTTATATACATAAGAATATGATACAATAAGTCCATACAACAATCATCATATGATTGGCTCTAGTGCTCTAACTAACAGATATTTCTTTAACTTATCAAAGGGTGAGATTTAGCTCGATAAATCAATAGGCCCGATAAGTTGGGAAATGATATTACTTATAATGTATGTTATTGATTATAGAAGAAAATTGTGTCCTAGTAATCTAGGTTGATAATGTCCCCAAGAGGAGCTCATAAGGATTGCCATGTTAAACCCTACAGGTGGACTTAGTCCGACATGACAATAAGGTTGAGTGGTACTACTCTTGGACTGAGATATTAATTAAAATGAGTTGTCAGTAATTCAATTAATTAGTGGACATCCGAAATCTTAAACACAGGGAGACTAACACACTCATAATAAGAAGAAGCCCAAAATATAATTTGGGATTGGTGCGGTAGTTCAATAATAATTCTTTTATGGTATGAATTATTATTGATGAAATTAAGTTGGGTGTTCGGGGAGAACACGGGAAGCTTAATTTCATCGGGAGACCAAAACCAATTCCTCCTCTCGGTCCCAATCGTAGCCTCTTGTATATAGAGAATTATACCCACCTATACTCACCTTTCTACCCACCTTAAGGTGGCCGGCCAAGGTAGCTTGGAGCCCAAGCTAGGGCCGGCCAAAGCTAATGGTGGAGCCAATTTTAGGTGGCCAGCCAAAGCTTGGGTCCCAAGCTTAGGTGGCCGGCCACTAGAAAATAAAAAGGAATTTTTGTTTAAAATTATTTCTTATGTGGATATCATGGTTTTAAAAGAGAGTTTGAAATTTAAATCTTTCCTTTTATAGATTTCTACAAAAGATTAAGAAAAGATTTGAAATCTTTCCTTATTTGTAGATTGAAAGGTGGATTTTAATTTTAAGAAAACTTTCCTTTTTTGTAACCATGTTCATGATTTAAAAGAGAGTTTAAAAATTAAAAATTTTCTTTTATAAGTTTCTACAAAAGATTAAGAGAAGATTTGATATCTTTCCTTATTTGTAGATTGAAAGGAGATTTTAATTTTTAGAGAAAACTTTCCTTTTTGGAAATCATCCACATGTTTAAAAGAAATATTTTAATTTATAAAATTTCTTTTATAACCCACCATGAAGGGATAAATTGTTAGAGAAATTTTATTTTAAAATTTCCGAAAACAAATAAGGAAGTTTTAATTTGTGTTTAAAACTTTCCTTGCTTGGAGATTGGGTTGTGGCCGGCCATGTTGTTTAAGAAAAGGGAAATTGATTTTAAATCAATTAAATTTTGTTTTTCATGGAAAAGGAATTAAGGAAGTTTTTTATTTAAATTTCTATATTTGCCAAGACCAAGGATTATAAAAGAGGGGGTAGAGGTGCCTTCATGGGTAATGACTCTATTCTATTTCTTCCTCTCTTTTCCTCCTTGGTGTGGCCGGCCCTAGAGGTTCTCCCTCTCCTCTTCTCTTATTCTTTAGTGGTCGGTTTCATCCTTCTCTTGGAGCTTTTAATGGTGGCCGGTTCTAGCTAAGAGAAGAAGGAGAGAAAGGAGGCTTTGTTTCTTGCATCCCTTGGAACTTGGTGGCGGTGGCCGAAATTCTACATCCTTGGAGGATTCTTGTTTTGGCCGAAACTTGCAAGGAGGAAGGAGAAGGGCTTGGGTGGTTCTCATCTCGGTAGATCGTTGCCCACACAATGTCCGAGATAAGAAGAGGAATACGGTACAAGATCAAGAGGTCGTTGCATACAAAGAAAGGTATAACTAGTAATTATTTTCCGCATCATACTAGTTTTTCTTTATATGAATTCCAAACACAAGAGGCATTAGATTCTAGTTTTTCGGATTAGATATTCGAAGTTGTGTTTCTTTTCTTTTATTTTTCGAATTTGTGATTCGATTGTTCTTTTTGGTTAAACCTAGAGTTATATAAGGAAATTAAATATTAGCTTTCCTTAAAAGGCTTTGTCTAGGCGGTGGTGGATGCTCCCATACCCAAGAAGGCCATGTACCTCGCCATGCAGTCTTGGAAGCTAATTTTAAAAATTAATATTTAATTGAATTTATAACATAGGTTGATTTGGATCAATAGTGGTAAGTTCCGCTTGTGATCCAAGTCTAAACCATTAAGAACAGATAAGTTAAATTTGGAATCAATAATGTTAAGTTCCGTTTGTGATTCCTAATTTAACTTCTAAAGAACACAATAAGTTTTTTAGGAAAAGATTCGATACTTGTATAAAATTTTTGTACAGTGGAACCGGTACGATCCTCCTAGGACCAACCAACACATAATTCCTAGTGCATTTTCCTAACTCTATTTACAAGTTTCATTAATGAGCATGATTATGGAAGTAACTCAAGTATGGCCTAAGCATAAGTTTCTTGTGCATGGTGCAATAAGTGACCCAAACTCTTCAAGTTTCAATCCTTGTCCTAATCAAGTCATCATCCAATTGAGGTCCTAATGTTCCCGGTGATAGGCACTTACCTACCACACTTTGTTCATATTCCTCAATCTACCCAAGGTCTCAAAGGCGTACTCGATATCAAGAGAAATATAACAGTCATTTCTCTAGTAACCTAACTGAGTCTCAAAGGGGTAACTTGCTAGTATCCACTCACGACAACTATTTTTTATATCCCTTATTTTTTTTGAATTCATATAAGTGATTACAAGATGCAACACTTGAACACAAATGCACAAAAATGCAAATGTTGGGATATTTGATTTTTCCAAATGAGCTTACATGATTCGAGCATCATCTAGTAACCAAAATGTAGTTTGAGAAATCACCATGGGGACTAAGTACTAAACAAATAAGATGAATCATGACTATTCCAATGATATCAACCATTCAAGCTCAAGTAAAGTGAGAATAAGATCCTTAAGGTTAAGCCAAAACTCAAGTTTGTTTCCGTATAATACTTAGCTCATATCATGCTACTTTGTTGGATCCCGTGGTTGTTTTGATGTGATCAACCAAAGTTAGTTAGGTCCTGTGTGTTTTTGATCCCTGTGTCTAAGTGTGTAGGAACTTAGGAGGGCAGGAAGTCGAGCGGAAGACGCAGCTAGCGAGAAGGACGGCACGGGAAGGGAGCCGACGGGCTCGGTACATCCGAAGGACGAGAGAGCTGCGGAAAAGTACATCGGTGGGCGAGAAGAACGTGGGCGACGTTCGAGGGACGTAAAGCCGGGACGGAAGACTGCTCGAGGAGAAGGTCGAGAATTAGGTTCGGGTGAGCCCTATTCCGGTTGGCCGGAATCACCCAAACGAATGGAGAATCGGAAGCCAAAGAAGTAAAAAGAGAAGCTGGAAACACTTATATACCTGCCAGCTTTGAGGCGCCTCAAGCAGGATTAAAGGCGCCTCAAACTTGGAGGCGCCTTCATGCTTGTTTGAGGCACTTCAGATAGGTCAAAGATGACCGTTTGCGCAATGGATAAAGTTTTATCCATCCACTCGTTGGAGGCGCCTTGGACCTCTGTTGTAGGCGCCTTGGACCTTCGAGATGAGATTTTCAGGAGCTATAAAATGGCCCCTGGAACTAGGAAATAGTATTCATTCAAGCAATCAACTAAATTTTTCTAGAAAAATGTTTTCTTAGAAAAATTCTCAATAAGAATTTTTTTTCTAAAATTATCTTAACTAAATTTTTTTAAAAAAGATTTGTTATTACTTGGCAAATGTTTTAAAAATTTTTTTTGATACTTAAAATATTTTAGTCTGATCTTGTATTTAGAAAACTTGAATTTTTCTCTTACTTAGAAAATTTTTAACTTAGAAATTTTTTTTATACTTTGTTCCCCACTCTTTTTGCTGTGATCAAAGGGGGAGATAGTTAAGTACAAGTTTAAGTTTAGGGGGAGTTAGGAAAATTATAATTTTTCTTTTCTAACTTGTGTTGCAAATTCTATTATTGCAATTTTTGTACTTAAAATGTTAGCTTAGTAATTTTCTTAAATTACTATTTGGTTTTTTTACCCTAACTTGAACTTGGGTTGATGCACATCAAAAAGGGGGAGATTGTTGGACCCCATGGTTGTTTTGACAACCAAAGTTAGTTAGGGCCTGTGTGTTTTTGATCCTTGTGTCTAAGTGTGCAGGAGCTTAGGAGCGCAGGAAGTCGAACGGAAGACGCAGCTAGCGAGAAGGATGGCACGAGAAGGGAGTTGACGAGCTCGGTGCGTCCGAAGGACGAGAGAGCTGTGGAAGAGTACACCGGTGGGCGGGAAGAACGTGCGCAACATTAGAGGGATGTAAAGCCGAGACGGAAGACTGCTCGAGGAGAAGGCCGGGAATTGGGTTCGGGTGAGCCCTATTCCGATTGACCGGAATCACCCAAACGAACGGAGAATCGGAAGCCAAAGAAGTAAAAAAGAGAAGCTGGAAACACTTATATACCTGCCAGCTTTGAGGCGCCTCAAGCAGTATTGGAGGCGCCTTCATGCTTGTTTGAGGTGCCTCAGACAGGTCAAAGATGACCATTTGTGCAATGGATAAAGTTTTATCCATCCACTCGTTGGAGGCGCCTTGGACCTCTGTTGGAGGCACCTTGGACCTTCAAGATAAGATTTCCAAGAGCTATAAAATGGCCCCTAGAGCTAGGAAATAGTATTCATTCAAGCAATCAACTCTGTAATCATTCCTAGTAATAGTTCTGAGCTTCTAAGTGTGCAAAAGGCTTCTCCGCCTTCAGAGAAGGAGATCGTTAGTGCGCTTTTCACCGCCTTGGATTAACAACTGTCTTGGTTATAACCAAGTCAACTTCTGGTCTTCTCTAATTATTTTGTTTTATTATTTTATTATTATTGCTATCTATTTTGAGTTGAAAAGCCTTGAGGAGGGTATACTTTTATTTTGCAGGCAATTCACCCCCTCTTGCCGACCGCACCAATATACTTGAGATAGGGAAAAGAGGTACACTAAACATACTAGCATTATATCCATAACATCATGAATCAAGATATGAACGTGCAAACAATTTTTCTTTTAGACAAGTCAGCAGTAGTGAGGAATGATGTTCTCAATATGCCACAGTGTTTCAAAAGATAGTCAAGTGATAATCAAAACCAAGTCTAGCAAACAAAACAAAGAAAAATACAGGACATAAACAAAAAATGAAAGCAAGTAAAGAAAGAAAAATGCAAAAAAAAAAATATAAAACAAACACAAATATAAAATAAAATACAGAAAATTCAAGTTACAAACACCCCTCAGACTTAAACTTTTCATTGTCCTGATGAAATCAATATGATGGGTGGGGAAATAAAGGTCTGCGTGGTCAGCAAGAAGGAAAACTAGGAAAGCTCGGAGACTGACTCAGGATCCTATAATATTCATAGAGGGCATCAACTTGTTGACTAGTAATGCTCATGGCCTCTATGAATTCTCTCATTCTAGCCTGATCAATGTCATAATCCTGGACAAATTCGACCACCTGACCTTGGAAATTTCTTGTGAACTGAAAGTGATCTTGCACCTCTCTATACTGATCATCCGATAAAGTAAAGCGGCCCTCCAACATTATTCATTGGGCCTCTTGCTTTTCATGAAGTGAATCTAAAGAGGCGCGAAATTCAGAAAAATCAAATCTGGAGTGGTCCGTGCCATAGGTAAAAGAGTGCCTAGCAAGTTTTGGATGTCCGGACGGCTGCGGGTGTCCAGATGACGAGGACTCAAGGTGGGGCTCGGTGTCTCTGAACAAGGAGGGAACATTCTCAGGAACTGAATCGGTGATCACCCAATTAGTAGGGTTGCGAACTGAGGTCCGCTAGGGATAAGGAAGAGGCAATGGGAAACCGTCTCTCTTAAGAAAGGCAAACCCATTCTCATCTTGGTTAATCATCTTCATAGCAAGACATGCATCGATATCGATCATGTTGTTACCATGGATGATTTCTACCTCGTCTAGATCACAACCCAGATTTATAACTATTTGGGTAATCAAACCACCAAAGACAATCAACCCCGAGATTGCTTTCTCGGCTCTCACAAGGTTTTGCAGAAAATGAAAACCGGAATCAAAGTTAATCTTATGCAACATAGCCCAAAGAGCATAAAGTTTCACTTTCCTTACAATTCCATCACTTTCCCCTCTACCAAAGACAATTTTACTCATGACTCGGTGTAAGTATCTAAAGATGAGATTTTGCATATGGGAAGCTTTAGCTTTAAAGGGCTCATAAGGTTGATCCAATCTAGTAGTTGAGTTCCAAAAATTGTTCCAATTAAACCTAGGGTCGAACCTACGAGAGCTTCCAGTGGATAAGCCAAAACAACTATTAAAGTCACTAAATGCCCACTGAAATTCTTGTTTCATTAATCTAAAATTGATTTTGCCAATATAATCATCCTCATTAGAGAAATGGACATCTAGTGAGCTCAAAAATTCAAAGATAATTCAAGGATATGTGGGTAGATGTGTATATATAATATCATCTCAATCAAGAGAACTAATTAACCAATCCATATCATCTCTAATTCCTAAAGTATCCAAAATAGTTGGGTTCATAAATCGTGTGCATACAATCTTTCTTGCGGCAAGAATATTAAATCTAACTTTATAATCATCATTTCTAAAGACAATATTAAGTTCATTGTCGTTACTTCATCGCGTGTCATCCTCTTGCCTTTGCCCTTTGTGGCTTTTTCCTTGCCCTTTTCTCTTGATGGTTCCTTTTCTCTGATGGATCCGCCACTTCCCTTTCGAAGCCTTTTAAGAAGATTAGACATGATGTATAGTTAAGGGAAGGTTAGGTGCTTGATTGGATAAGTGAGATCGTGAGGAAAAGAAAATAAATCATGAGAAAGAAGATCTTAAGGAAGGAGAATTAGATCTTGAGGAAAGAGGAGGAGGAGAGTTGTTGTTTAGATCTAGGTCTAGATCTAGTTTATAGAGAAAAATGAGTAGGAGATCTAGATCTGAGAAGGAAAAGAAGAGGGGTTGAGAATGAGAGAGGTAAGAGAAAAAGATTTCAGCTTGGGGGTGTGGCTGACATGGCCTTGACACGGTCGTGTTTTATAGACACGGCCAGGTCTTTATATTCCACACGGCTGTGTAGATCTATATGACCTAAATCTTCCTCTTCTCAGCCAGATCCACACAGCTATGCCAATTGGCACGAGTAGTGTCGTCTCCCTCTCGGTTAAGCTCACACGGCCTGTGTGTATCACATGACCGAGTTCTTTTCCTTCACTGTTAGCCTCACACGGTCGTGTATGTCACACGACCACCTTCCTCTTCTTCTCTGGAATTTTCACACGCCCTTGTCCATCTTCTCCTCAGTTGAGCTCACATGGTCTGTGTGTGCTACATGGCCAGTTACTCGCAGAGGGAACTCATTGTAAGTGCTACATGGTCCATCTTCTCCTCCTTTTCTGTCTTTGTCATATGGTCGTGTAAGGTACATGACTGAGCTTTGTTAAGTCTAAAATTGTCGAGTTTACTCATTTCTGGCTTCTCCAATGCTTCTATGCCCATGAAATAATTGTGGCCAGCTCATGGAGGCAATATACAACCTGAAAACAAAAATAACAAAAGTTTAAAAACACTAACAAATGAAAAGAAAATTAAAATTGAATCTAACTAAAGGAACCCTTGGGTTGTCTCTCAAGGAGTGCTTGTTTAAGGTCATTAGCTCGACCTCGTCGCCGTTTACACGGGCTATACCCAAGGAGGCATGAATTTTCCTCCTCAGGTTGATGTTGCTTCCTCTTCCTTCATTCTTGCCCTTGGAGGGCAGAGGTACTTTTCATTATTTATTGGGGGCCTTCTCCCAATTCTTGCTAGATCATGTTCTTCATCCGGCGGCCTCTCGTGAGGATGGAAATTCCATTCCTCAACTTTATAAGCATCTGCCCCACTGTAAATGCTTACTAAAAAGAAGAGACATGGTTAGGAGAATTAGATAAATCAAACTCTAACCTTTTCTTACCAATTACCAAAGAAAGTTTATGGTTTTTCATATCAATTATGGCTCCAGCTGTTACAAGGAAAGATCTTCCCAGTATAATTGGAATTTTCGGGTCTTCCTCCATGTCTAGCACAACAAAATCCATGGATATGATACTGCCACCCACTTCTACTGGCACATCTTCAACAATACTCATAGGGTGCCTGCAAGAATGATCAGCTAATTGCAGTACCATAGTAGTAAGTTTAAAGTTTCTGAGACCTAGTTTATTACAAATTGAATATGGTATAAGGCTAACACTTTCCTCCAATTCACAAAAAGCTTTTTCAATGAATTCAGATCCTATAGTGTAAAGAATGTAAAAGCTTCCTAGGTCTTGGAGCTTTGGGAAAGTATTCTTCTCAAATAAAGTGTTGCATTCTTCTGTTAGGGCACGGTCTAGATATCTCCCTTTCTTCTTATGTTGGACATAACGTCCTTAAAAAACTTGGCAAACTTTGGCATTTGTTGAATTACGTCAATTAGAGGGACTTCGACACAGATGTCTTTAACCTTGTCAAGGAACCTGCCGAATTCTTCATCTTTCTTTGTCATAGCAAGTCTTTATGGAAAAAGGATTGTTTGACTTTGAATGTAAAGTGGAAGAGTCTCTTCAACCTTCTTGGTATTTTCCTCATCATCTTGAATCTGAATTGGTTCAAGTGTTGGAGAAGAGAGCTCTTCTTGAAGTTTCATCCCTTTTGGAGCTGTCACTTGAGGATCTCCCAAGGTCCGTCCGCTCCTAAACTCAATTCTGTTATAGTGTTCCATTGGGTTGACATCAAGTTTTCTCGAAAATTATCTTGGTGCTCTTGAAGATGATGAAGCTATATGAGCAATTTGTCTATCCTGCATCTTTTGATATTTCTCTGAATTATCTATTCTCATATTAAGTAGCTTGATTTCTTGTTTCAATTCATTTTGACAAAAAATAACTTCTTCAAGCATTTTCTCCAATTTGGATAATTGATAGCCTTGAGAAGGTTGTTGTTGTTGTTGATAGCTTTATTGTTCAAGCTGGTAGCTCGGTCTAGCCCCTGTGGATGGTCCTTGCTCTTGGTTATTATGATAAGAAAAATTTGATAATTCTTCCAACCAGCATTGTATGTGTTGGAGTATGGATTATTCTACCTTTGATTGAAATTTACAATAGCATCACACTGCTCAAGTTGATTAATTTACACAGATAAGGCTCCTAATGGGCATGAATCTTGAGCGTGATCTGTGCTTCCACATGTTTCACATACACATACTATGGCATTGACTGTGCTTATATTTGTCCCCATATTTTCCAGCTTTTTGGTAAGAGCATCCAACTTTGCAGACATCAAAGTGATTATATGTACATCAAATTTTCCTGATACTTTATAATTAGGTTCACTGATGAATAGTCTCCTCTTCTTTCTGATGCCCACTAATGATGATTCTGCGCTACACTTTCAATAATATCTTCGGCCTCATCTAAGCTTTTATTCATTAGTGCCCCTCCAGCTACAGAATCTAGGGACACTTTTGTATGGTAGTTGATGTCGTTATAGAACGTATGAAGCACTAGACATTTTTCAAGTCCATAATGTGGACATTATCTGAGCATATTATTAAATCTATCCTATGCTTCAAATAATGATTCTGAGTCTGGCTGTCTGAAGCTTGCTATCAAATTTCTCATATGAGCAGTTTTGCTAGGAGGATAAAATTTATCCAGAAATTGTTGCTCACCTTGCTCCCAAGTGGATATACTATTTCCTGGCAAAGAATTTAGCCACTATTAGGCTCTATCTCTCAAAGAAAACTCAAACAATAGTAGTCTTAGTGCTTCTGCTGGAACACCATTCATTTTCATTGTACTGCAGATTTCATAAAAGACTTCAAGGTGTTGATTCGGATCTTCATGTGGACCACGCACCCCCAAATTGGTTCTGTTGTACCATAGTGATTATCGTAGGCTTTATTTCAAAATTATTGGCTTCAATGGATGGCCTTGTGATACTAGACTGAAGCCCTCGTGCATATGGTGTTGCGTAATTCTTCAATGGTTTGTTTGCCATAACTGAATGTTCTTGTTCTTCTTGATGTCTTTGCAAGATTCTTCTTCTATGACAGTTCTATCAATCTTAGGATCAAGAGATAATAGATCTCCTGCAAAGTTAGATCTACGCATACAAGATTCTAAATATTTTTATCACAGAATTTAAGAAAAAATTAAACTGAAGTGCTGGAAATAATAAATGCATAATTTGAATTACAAATAAGGAATGCAAGGTAAAATTGCAAAAATAGAATTTCTAAGACTAGTTACAAGTATGTAATAGAAAAGAAAGAAAAGTTTAGTCTAACTTAAATGATTATCTCTAATGTTATAGACGCAGCCCCTGGCAACGACGCTAAAAACTTGTTACGTCACTGCAAATGCACGGTTACATCATCAGTAATACAAAAGATATTGATCCCACAAAGACTGGTTATAAGCACTAGAGATGTCTCACGGAGAATTAGCTAAATAATCAATCAGATAAAAGTTGTGTTAAGCAAGAAACTAGAAATAAAAATAAGAAAGTAAATGAGAACTTTGGTTTTTGTGGGTGTTCTAGGAGTTTGGTTTTGTTGTGATATTCATCAATGTAAGATGGTTCACCAACTAATATCCTCAATTAACATACATTTATAGGAAGTTTTCGGTTATCTCCTGCAGAAGACAACCGGCATGGGTCTTTGATCGACATCATTAGCCACTAAATAGATATGATTCCTATGAAATTCATTAGCGGGACTGCCTGCACTAGCGTCCCTCTGTCATACAACACAGAAACACATCTCTACTTAATGTACATAATGATGAAGATAATAATTGTGTTCATCTATCCCACCTCCTCGTAGAAACTTGCTTCACCTTTCAAGATGATACCCTAGACGTCTGTTAGCGGGACTTCCTGTCACTAGCATTCCTTGGTCATACAATCTAGGGTATCCCTCTACGGGATCCACAAGCATCACAAATATTCAATCAAACATGGTAATTAATTCCACACACATGAATCCACACAAGATCAAATAGATACAAAACATGCTAACATCATCAAGATAGGGAATTGGCATATCCATGAATTCCTACATCAAGTCACACCACAATTACTCCCTTAATCCTAGAACAATAAATCTACTCCATGGCATAAGAAATAAGATTCGAAGACATAAAGATTACAAGCATTCTAATCCCAAATTCAATAGAAGAGAAGAGAACTTATCCAATGGCGACGAGTGATCTTCGGAACGAATCCTGAGCTTCTAGAGTCGATGTGGAGAAGGAGACGGCCTCAGATCACTAGATCAAGGCTGGAGATGATGGAAAGTAGCACCAAGATGGATCTCCCCAAAGGAAGAGCCTCCCCCCTCAAGAAAGGGGAAGAACCCCCCCCCCCCCCCCTTTATAGATCTGGGGCATGGGCACCACACGGCCCGTGACATGGCTGTGTGGCTCTCACATGACCTCCTGCATTCTGCTCTCGGCCAAGGTGACACAGTCATATGAAGGTCGCACGACCGTGCTCTTCTTTATCTCTGGATGGCCTACACGACCATGTATGTCACACGGCCTGGCCATTTTTGCTCTCTGGAAATTTTGCACGGCCATGTGGGTCACACGTCCAACCTATACTTGCTCTCTGGAGATGTTGCATGGTCGTGTGGATCTACACGACCATGCTCTGGATATGTTGCTAGGGTGACACGGCCATGTGGAGGCCACACGGCCATGCCTTGCTCCCCCTCTGGTGAAGCCACACGGGCAGTGTGCACCACACGGCCAGAGTCATTTTTCTCCTTGCTTCTTTGACATGGCCGTGTGGATCACATGGCCAGTGTTGTTTACCTTTGGTTGCTATCTAGATTGACGACGAGCATTGATTTCTCTCTACATTTGACTCTTGTCAATAGAAAATGCACAAAGAGTAGATCTCCGAACAAAGAGAATAATTATGCTAAAAGTAAGACAAGGAGTATAAAAATGCATAGACAAAGCATGCATAAAGTATATAAATGTGCGTCAAAATATGCATAATAAGTGTATATAATTTACGCACATCAGGAGGACCCTTCAAGGTGGTACATAAACTCGCCTCAGGCTCTTATTTTCTTGAAGATACTGATGGAAGAAGATTAGATAGGCCATGGAGTGCTAATCATTTGTAGCCTTACAGAACTTAGCAAGTACACCTGTAACCTATTTCATGTATTCTGTTTAACTTTTTTGTATCATTAATGAAAATTGCAGGCAACATCATCTAAAAGGTATATTCTCCAACAACAGTCGATCGGTCATGTAGACGGCCGGAGACTTTAAACTATCAACAGTCGACCAGCCACACAGATGGTCAGAGACTTTAAACCATCAACAGTCGACCGGTCGTACAGACGCCCAGAGACTTTAAACCATCAACAGTCAACCGGTTGCACAAACGAGGGGAGACTTTAAATCATCAACAGTCAACTGGTCGTATAGACAGTCGGAGACTTTAAACCATCAATAGTCGATTGGTCGCACAGACGGCCAAAGACTTTAAACCATCAACAGTCGACCAGTCGCATAGACAACCGGAGACTTTAAACCATCAAAAGTTGACCAGTCGTACAGAAGACTGAAGACTTTAAACCATTAACAGTCAACCGGTCACACAGACGACCGGAGACTTTATACCATCAATAGTCGATCGACGACCTTAAGGAGTGACCAAAGAGGCAACCTTAAGGGGTAACCAGAGACTTTAAACCATACGGACAATTGGAAGTTTTACTTAGCATCATGGATTGGGCTAGCTTATCACGCAATCTATAAATTCATTAATAAACTCTGTTTATGGTCGGGCTGATTCATTTCGCTTGGGATTATATATCCGGCCGATCTATCATGTAGTTAGGGAATTCATTATAAATTTTGCTTATAGTATGGTCAGCTGACTAATTTTGCTCAAGATTATACATCCGGTCAATCTATTATCCAGTCCTGGAATTTATTATAAATTCTGCTTATAGTATGGCCAGTTGACTAATTTCGCTCGGGATTATACATCCAGCCGATCTATTATGCAGTCCTGGAATTATACGTTCGGTCGATCTATCATATAGTTCAAGAATTCATTATAAATTCTACTGATAGTATGGTCAGTTGACTAATTTTGCTCGGAATTACATGTCTGATCGATCTATTAGTATTCCGGGAATTCACTATCAGCTCTACTTATATTATATAAAGCTTGCTTAGTTCAAGTGGTTTCATATGATTGTTCGGACTATCAATGAGTTTTGTTAATTTCTTCCATGCGGCCTTATATGCTCGGATGATTCATAATTTAGCCCAGAGGGTCATCATTAGTTACTTATATTGGGCTTGTTTACTCCACTCAGCATTTTATATCTATCCTGAGAATCATTTAATATGGGAATGTATAAGTGATTATTTGCTCAATAGTCAAATATTCAAGATCTCTCCATATTATCAAGAGTTTCTCCATAAAATTTTTCTATGGGATACACGCTATAAAAATACATGGAGTTACACATAACCATCAGGTACTTATTAATTTCTACTGGAATATAATGTTTTTTCATCATTTTTGAAAATATGCTACAAGGATACATACTCAAATTTGCTTAAAAATTCCTTCGGTAGCTCTTTGTTGAGTCGTCGGCGATTTATAAAGAGAGGAGGGGGTTCCCTTGATAAGTATCCTCCCTCCCTCAACTATTAAATAACTCCCTCAACTGAGTGAGTGAGAGTCCCTACAATACGCCTGACATATTCTTCGTCAAATTCGAGGGAGTCTAAATAGGATCTTCGTTTGTTTTCCCATCATTCCTCCTCATTGGCCTTATACGTCTGTAGTTCAGATTGAAGGTTGTCCTTCTCAACTTTAAGGGCAGCTTGTTCTGCTTGAGAACATTTTAGCTCATCTAGTAAGGAGTTGATCTATGAATCCTAGGCTCCCAATTTCTCCTGTTGTTGTAGCATAAGAAATTTTTAGTGGCTAACTCTGCAACTAGTTCAGGAGATCTAGAGCCAGGCGATGGTTCTAGCCTTTCTAAAGATGTAATTTTCTAAGATAAATCCATAAGAGCCTTATGTTTTAGAGTTTTCTCCCCTTGAAATTGGGATTCACTCTTTTGTTTTCAAGGTTCTAAGATTTCTTTTTTAGTCTCTTGAGTTTCCAATGATTGTTGATGACCTTGTAAAGTTCCCTCTAGGCTAGTGATAAGCTCAGTCTGCGAATATATTTTCCCTTGTAGTCTGGCAATTTCATCATTGGGGATTGTAGGAGTAGCCTGTAGTTCTTCTATTCTATTTTCAAAACCTTGTTGGCTCTCTCTAGATCCATGACTAGCTGACCCAAGTGTAAGCTTGAAGCATAGAACTAGATAAAACAACAATAGAATTACATCTTGTAGTAGTAAGTTAACAAAATCTAATTAAAGACTTACAACAGTAGCATTAAGATTGTGCTCGTTGGCAAGCTCAGCAATTGTGCTACTTCACATTTGTCTTTGTGCTTCTAGCCATGAGTCAGCTAATGGACTTTTCAATTTGAGTATCCCATACAATGGAGGAGAAGTATAATTTATCCCTTGGTGAGAAGATAACCCATGAGATTGTTTAAAGAGGCACGGAGAGTTATTAATTGATCAAGGAAAATAGCCAGTAAGTTGCTTACCAAGGAATACATAAGTAGTCATTTCAAGAAATGGAAGGGGTGTCATGTGGCACTTATCCATGAGTGGGCATTTATGATGGACATGACATGTTAAATCATTCCTATGCTAATGTGCCATATTTGCGTGCGTCCGTAGCATTTTCTTTTTGGTGAAGGACCAATTACCAACGAGAGAATTTTGAAAAGGTGGCATAGTTTTCTAGGTATAATTGAAGAATAAAGGAAAGTGAAAAGTAATAAACTAGATAAATAAGAATTGAATATTCATTAGGGAACATTGAGAAAATTCCCATAAGTATGACAAGTAACTAGAACTTGAGTCTACTCAGTCGGCTGCATCTCCTTTGAGTAGACCTGAGGGAGGGGCTAGTGATATAGATTATGATGAGTGAGCTTTTTAGGTAAAGTTAAAGATAAAGTTGAGAGGATGAGTTGATGCTTGAACTTGATCGAGCATGAGTTTCCTTGCATAGGATCAGACGGGAAAAGTCGATAGAGCCCATAGATGTTTAACCTTAGTTAGGTCATAGTATATGATCGAGCGAAGGTCGAACGAGCAAGATACTCTCTGTGTGTGCTCGACCAGGCAATATAGACTAGGCGAGTGTAAAAGCACTTAGCATCCTACAGGGTTCTTAACATATGATCGACCAAGTGAAGGTCAACCGAGTGAGATACTCTCTATATGCGCTCAATCGGGCAATACAGACCTAGCAAGTGTAAAAGCACTTGGCATTACACAGGTATTCTTAATACATGACCGACCGAGATATATTCTTAATGCATCACCGACCAAGGTATATTCAACATAATGTATTCTTAATGCATGACCGACCGAGATATATACTTAATGCATGACTGGTCGAGATATATTTAACATAAGGTATTCTTAATGTATGACCAGCCGAGATATATGCTTAATGCATGACTGACCGAGATATATTTAACATAAGATATGTTGGATCGAGACGCGCTAGAGGGGGGTGAATAGCGCTCGCGGCTTTCACAATTTTCGAATTCGTACGAGTAAAAACAAATGCAGCGGAATTAAAGAACAAGCAGATGAACACAGTGGATTTACTTCGTTCGGAGCATGTGACGACTCCTACTCGAAGGCCCGCGATCCTTGATCGCTTTCCGTGGGCAACAACTATAAGCACGAGAATTATTACAATCTACGTACAAATTAAAACAGTAATTAAAAATACCGACAACACTTAGAGAATATGAATTCTGGAGCTCAGCGTCGTCGGAAAGTAGTCGCAGCACTTCGGGAACCTTTCGTTAGCAGCTAATCGCATATAGGGATCGCTTGGAAATCTTGTGATGAGCTGCTGGTCGAGATCCATTATAAAGGGTGTTCAAGGCGCCTTCCACTGTTCACCAAGGCGTCTTGAATGAGCCGAGTCAGCCGCGGAGATAAGGGCTGAACTGGTCGAACCTTATCAGGTTCAAGGCACCTTCAGCCTTTCTAAGGCGCCTTCATCAAGTTGTCCAAGGCGCCTTGGCTTCCTTCAAGGCGCCTCCAAGCTTGCTTCGTAGCCAGTTCAGGTTTTGCACCCGAGGCGCCTCCAAGCTCCATAGAGGCGCCTCGGTACTGTTCATCTGAGGCCAATTTTGTACTTTGGTCCCTGTAAGATATGTTAAACACAAAAATACCCTGCAGCACAAAGTTAGCTCATAACACATAAGTGATAGTATAAAAGTGAAAGTTTAACAGTCTCCGGACTGTCCGAGTCTGACTTCGGGTTTCCAACCGGAAAACCTAGGTCGACCCGACGCCTACTGTTCCCTCTACGGGGAACGCGTCCTCACCTACTCCACTCAGGAGATTTACCTGCTGCCAGTGCGATCCTCCAGATCGACTGGACTTTTGCTCAGCACTCAGCTTTCGGACTTTCTGCTGGACATCCGCTTCCTGGCTAGTCCAGTCTTTCACCTGGTTCGCGACACCAGGACTTTCCACCTAGGGTTACCACCCCCTAGGACTTTTGCCTGAAGCCTTCGACCTGCCAAGACTTTCCACATAGGGTTACCACCCCCTATGACCTAGGGTTACCACCCCCTAGGATTTTTACCTTACGTAACCACAGTTAGGTCTTTTCCTGAAACGCTTAACAGATTTGTTAGATCACTAAACATCTTAACTTTGAATCCTTTGTCATTTATCAAAATACGAGTTCGATCGTCGGATGCTTCCCGCACCAACAATCTCCCCCTTTTTGATTATGACAACTCAAATTCAAAGTTAAGTAAACAGATATGCAAGTAAAGCAAGCATAAAGAAAAAAAAATTTAAGGTGAGCAAAAATGATCTTGTAAAGCTCCCCCTTAAGTATTACTCCCCCTTTAAATAATATTTTGCGATTAATTTTGAATTGGCTACTCTTGAATTGGCTACTCTCCCCCTTTGCCATATATCAAAAATAAGTAATGGAATACTTAGCTTTGGTAGAATTGACAATGATTTTCCAAAAAATAATTGTTTGTTAGAAAGATAGAGACTTAAATAGCCAGTAGTTTTCTAAAGAGAGAAAGAGAATTTCAAAAACACTTAGCATTTTATAAGTGATTTCATAGTTTAGCTAAGTGAAACAGGGATCATAGGCTAAGTGAAACAAAATAAGTAAGGGAGATTGACTTAGCTTGATGTTGAAAACATCTTTTAAACAATTGAAAAATATTCTTCAAAATTGACTAAAATATTTGCTAAGAGATTTGAAGTCACTTAGATAAGTCTTTTGCAACTGTTTTAGTTAAAAATATTTAATTTTTGGGGGAGTCTTAACGGATAATTTTGAAAAGATATAAGAGATTAAAGACAAAAAATGAACAAGTGAACCTAATTTATTTTTGAAAGAATAACGAAATACCAAAACTACTTTTCATTTTCAAATTTGTGAATGAAAATATGAGTCAAAAGAGAAGTTTTGGAACTAAATGATTTTTGAATTTCGAAAATATAGCTTAAGTAAAAAAACTTAGCTTAACTTGAATAACTTGATTTTGAAAATAGGGGTAAAATTAAGAACTTGTGAATATTTAGAACAAAGAGGGAGTAGCTCAAAATTGAGGTTAATTAATCAGTTGGTCCTTAAGTCCAAGCATGAGTCAAATTAAAGAAATTTTAAATTATCGAATATGATTTGGTCAGGTATCAGAGCCCTAAAGTACAAGCATGTTTAACCTTAATAGATCCATTTCCTTCACCAACTGTCTAACCTGTAGCTACTTGCTGATTGCCTAAAGGACAGCAGCTTTCACATGGTTAGTCGAGTTAAGTCATTTAGTCCAGTTAGTTTTGACTAAGACTGGAAGACTTGACTAGATTACTGTTAATAAAGTATTTAACGCCCAGACTCATATTCATGTATAAAAATAAGCATTCTTGAGTCCAGGCTGTACCCTATGCATCTCACGTCGTTCTATGTTTTACAAACACGAGCAAGGTATACCTAGGTGTTTGTGAGATGCTCTGGCTTAAGTCTAGGAGAACATGATTTCTAGGGGAAAAGCCTAGGCTAAGTCCAACTTTTGAAAATTTTAATAAATTGGGATTTTGAAATATTTTCCTAGAGTTATTAAAAATAAGTAGACCCAGATTATTTGAAACTAAGTGAATTGTTGACTAGCAAGCATGCAAATAAGTAGATATCACTTCCAGAATGTCTAACAAAACAAATAGATAGTGAAGTGTAAGTTTCCATAGTCAACAATCCATAGTACAATGCATAAAAGTGTCATATCAAAGAGTAGGATCATCTACTCGAGGAGCATCAGCTGGCGGGTCATCAGCGGGAGGTGGTGCATGGGGCTGCTCAAGTGCTGGCTGACCTAGACGTCGTATCTCATCTCGGAGGGAGGTAAATCCGATAGTCATCTCGGATCAAATGGAGAGAACTATCCGTCGTGTCTGGATGGACTCAACCTCGAGTCGAGCAAGTCTGTCCTCGACGGAGAGTGGTGCAGAGGTCGAAGGTCCGACTGAGGTGGATGGCCTGGCAGACGAGAAAGGATCCACGAAAAAATCCTCAGCTAAGAAGTCGGCCCACTCCTCTCCCTCGCCTGGTATATCCTCGGCCTCTGGAGCGATAGGGGCAGCGGCTGGCTGTGGTCGTCCTGTCCAGGCTAGAACTCCATCAGCGGTGATCTCAGCATTGGCTAGTCTACAACTACGGGACCCTTGCTCGTCATATATGGTTAGAGGGATGACTGTCCCTCTGGTCACATCTATGCCCTCTATGGTCGAAAAGAAGCGTGTCAAAATATGACAATAGGGCATGTGTACTATCCTGGAAGTGACTGTCCCAGATGCACAAATGATGTTCTGGAACATATGCAATGCTATATCGATATCTAATCGATGACACAAGGCGTACAAGAAAAATGAGTGTGAAGACCGCATCTTCGAGACATCCCAAGATAAGATCGGCAAAATACATGCTGTCAGGACCCTATACATCACATAGTCCTAAACCCGAAGAGAGACTGACCTGAACTCAGTCAGGCCAAGAGGTCTCTCTTCCCCGAAGAAATATGTATAGATAGTATCTAACGTAATATGGGAGTAGGGATCGCCAAATGGCAGTTTCCTACTGGGGTAGCATAGGAAAGTAGACTCTGAAGCCCTAAGTCCTAGGGTGGTGCGTAACAAGGTGGGAGTAAACTCAATGTCAGTGACAGCCACTCTGGTGGAGTACGTACTATCATCAATCCTCTCAAGGTTGTGATAGAACTGTGCACATAATTCCTGATTTACTGTATTAGTGCAGTAAACCAGTTGGTCCAGTTGATAGTGCTCTATCATCTGGATAGATGGCTGGCAAAACTGGATAAAAAAGGACCTATTTACGTATCTAGGTTTGATAGGATCAAACGTGTAACTAGCAAAGGTATCCCTAAGATGTACAGTAGGGAATCTGATATTTGCTGATGGAAGTCTAGCTGGAGTAGGATCAACGTGACGGCGCTTCCTATTTTTAAGCATTTTACACAAAAATTGGCAAAACAAGCACAAATATTGTGTAAAAATTGATTGAAAAGTATTGAGATTATACCTAGGAGGCATTGCTAGGTGTAGGAGAGGAAAAACCGGGTTGAAGGCGCCTTGGTTGCTAGAAAACGCACGCGGAAATCGTGTGGAACGCGGCCGAAAAATGCAACAGAAAGGATTCTGTTAGGGTAAAAACTCGAGGTTGAAGGCGCCTTAGAATTGATGAAGGCGCCTTGAATGGTTTGTTTGAGGCGCCTCAGTTTGATCCGAGGCGCCTGATAAACCCTAATTTTGTCGTGAAATGGGTATCAAAAGAATTAAGTGACCGAATCCATTCTACACTAATGTAGCATAGAGATAACTCGGGTCGTCTCCCAACGAATGTAACGATGATGGTATTTTAGGATTGATTTATTGAATATGGGGTTTGGTCTTTTAAACTATAAATGATAAAAGACAAGTAGTAAAAGATAGCCTATCTAAACTACTGATGGAATGAATTAAAGAAGAGCAAAGCAATTAAGGAAACTTGAGTACTTAATTGAAACTGATCTGACCTACTCGCATTCTAAACAAACAGCAAACAAGAACAACAATCAAACACAAACAAGATCAAAGCATGAAGTAAGCAAAGTCACAAATGGCAAACATGAATCAAGGTCATGTAACAGAATCAAACTGAACTCCTTTCACAACTAAACTAATGAAACTAACTAATACTTCTCAAGTTAAACAGTGCTAACAAAATGGAAACTAAGCAAGAACAAGACAAGAACAAATTGAATTATGGAGATCATATGCATAAGGGATCAAGCCAACCATTCATCACATGGAAGGAGATCTACTCAGATTGTATTGGACGAAGATGTCCGGAGCATACAAGTGATGAATAACCGATCAAATCAGATGAAACGCAGCTGAAACTAGAAATCGATGCAGAAATCAGAGGAGTCAGAAGCAAACACTTCTGATGGTTCAAATGGGTGCGGAGCTCCAAGGAAAAGGATCGCCGACTTAAAGATCAGGAAACCAGATCGAATCTGGTTGCTTCTCAGCTTCTTCTTCGCATGAGAATTGCGGCAGAAATAGAAATCAGATGGGGAAAATGACGTCGCCGACTTGAAGATGGGTGATGATCGGGAGAAGGGAAACGCCCTTGACCTCAGCAGCTCGCCGGCGGTGGAATGGATCGAGGAAGAAGATCACCGGAGATGCTCCTCTGTGTCTTGACGTGAACTGTAGCCAATTCCCCCCTCTCCCTGTAGCTTCTCATCCCATTTAAAACTGATCAAGATTAGAACAGATGGCTGAGATTTATCCAAATCGATCCAACGGTGAATATTACTCCAAATCTGTTCCAAATCTTCAGATCTTGATCAATGGTCGTAATCTACTCCCCTATAGCTTGGATGGACTGGATCATGATAGATGGCTCAGATCTCCTCAAGTCTTGAATGAACGGTCTATATTACTTCAGAGCTTGATCTCTTCAATTAGCCCTAGATTTGAGCCCAAATTTGGTCTGATCTGATCTAATCCTTTGCTCCTTCGATCACCTACAAGACCACATTCAAATGATTAACCATAATTCCACAAATAGATGATATATTGCATCAAAGATCAAAATCAATTCATACTATTAACATGTGCTATAAATGTGAATTTAAGCACACAATCAACTCAAAAGCATAAGTTTAGGATCCTAAACAATGTGATAAAATGATGGTTATCGGCGCCATAAGACGATGCGGCGAAAATTTTCCCGCCGCTTGCTAGGGCGCCTCCCTTTGGTGGGAGGCGCCTCTAATAAGTGCCACGCGTTTATTTTTTAATTAATTTTGAAAATGTTTTAACTTAATGATTTCTAACAAATAAATTTAGAAAATAATTTGAAAATAATTTTAAATTAATTAATTTTGCAAATGATTTTAAGTTAATTAATTTTGAAAATAATTTTAAGTTTATTAGTTTTCAAAATAATTTCAAGTTTATTAATTTTGAAAATAATTTTAAATTTATTAAATTTTGAAAATAATTTTAAGTTAATTAATTTTGAAAATAATTTTAAGTTAATTAATTTGAAAATAATTTTAAGTTTATTAAATTTTGAAAGTAATTTTAAGTTAATTAATTTGAAAATAATTTTAAGTTTATTAAATTTTGAAAGTAATTTTAAGTTAATTAATTTGAAAATAATTTTAAGTTAATTAATTTTGAAAATAATTTTAAGTTATTTAATTTTAAAAATAATTCTAAGTTTATTAATAATTTTAAATTTGTTAAATTTTGAAAATAACTTTAAATTTTGAAAATAATTTTAAGTTAATTAATTTTGAAAATAATTTTAAATTAATTAAATTTTAAAAGTAATTTTAAGTTAATTAATTTGAAAATAATTTTAAGTTTATTAAATTTTGAAAGTAATTTTAAGTTAATTAATTTGAAAATAATTTTAAGTTTATTAAATTTTGAAAGTAATTTTAAGTTAATTAATTTTTAAAATAATTTTAAATTTATTAAATTTTGAAAATAATTTTAAGTTAATTAATTTTGAAAATAATTTTAAGTTAATTAATTTTGAAAATAATTTTAAGTTAATTAATTTTAAAAATAATTTTAAATTTATTAATTTTGAAAATAATTTTAAGTTAATTAATTTTAAAAATAATTTTATGTTTATTAATTTTGAAAATAATTTCAAATTTATTAAATTTTGAAAATAATTTTAAATTTATTAAATTTTGATAATAATTTTAAGTTAATTAATTTTGAAAATAATTTTAAGTTTATTAAATTTTGAAAGTAATTTTAAGTTAATTAATTTTAAAAATAATTTTAAGTTTATTAATTTTGAAAATAATTTTAAATTTATTAAATTTTGAAAATAATTTTAAGTTAATTAATTTTGAAAATAATTTTAAGTTAATTAATTTTGAAAATAATTTTAAGTTTATTAATTTTGAAAATAATTTTAAATTTATTAAATTTTGAAAATAATTTTAAGTTAATTAATTTTAAAAATAATTTGAAAATAATTTTAAGTTAATTAATTTTTATTCCTTAGTCATCTCACCTGATCTAAATTTTCAATCAGGGTATCCTGTAATTATTGTGAGGTGAATTATGGTTGAATTTTAGGGTCTGGTTTAACTTTATGTTAGATTCAGGTTTAGCTTTGGGTTCAACAAGTAGGCATTCTTTGGATAAACTTCTGGGATATGGTGAGTCACAAGGAACTCATTAAAGTAATCATGCTTTCGAGGTTTTCCAAATAGTTCTACCCATTGAACTTAATAATAAACCTTGGTCTAACTTGTTAGGATCCATTTAAGGGTAGCTTCGGTCAGTTCCACTTGGCTAAATGCACCAGGTCGAAGTCATATCTTCCTAGACATGCGATGCCCAAGCTTCCCTAACATACTATCATCCAAAAACTTCACCAGTATCGTGAGTCAAGTTAAACATATCCCATTTTTTTATAACCTTAATTACCCTACCGGGTAGTTTACTCTTGTTTACCCATTTCGGGTAGATTAAGTTTGGTTACCCAGTCGGGTAGTTTAGTTAGGGGTGCCAGCTATTCTGGATCCTCCTTCTAAATTTTTATTTGATTTAATTTCGAATTTTTAATTTAATTTTGAATTTTGAATTTTAATTTAATTCCAAATTTTAATTTTAATTTAATTTTGAATTTTAAATTTTGAATTTATAATTTAATTTAATTTTGAATTTAATTTAATTTCAAATTTTGAATTTTAATTTAGTTTCGGATTTATAATTTTAAATTTTAATTTAATTTCGAATTTAGAATTTTAATTTCGAATTTTTAATTTTATTTCAAATTTTTAATTTAATTTTGAATTTTGAATTTTAATTTAATTTCGAATTTTAATTTTAATGGTTTTTCTGTTAACTCCCCTGGATCATAGCCTCGATATGGCCTATCGAGGTAGTGTATTTGATCCTTCGGGACCTAGTATTGACCAAGTCCAACTTGATTGACCAATATGGACTTGGGGACCCATGCTTGGATTACCTTACTATTTGGTTTGTTTATTAAGGATAAATAAGATTTATATTTCTTTTTTGTTTTGTATCCTAGGTCAGTTCTATTATAAACGGCTCTTTGTGTACCAAGAATCAAGTCAAGATTCTTGGAACCTAAAGAAAACCGTTCTAAAGTATTTTTTTTAATTCTTGACCTGATTTTTCAGACCAAAGTTTTCTTCCTCAAGTTTTTGAACTTGAGTTGAATTTTCAGTCTGAACTTGGTCAGATAATGATTTAGAGTTAGTCACTTCTTTAAGGACTACTATTTCCTTTAGAAGTGACTTGACCTTAAGGTTCGACTTAGCTAGTTTGTGCAATAAATAATTGACTAGATTATTTAGACGAGGGATACTTACAGCGGAATCTGGCCCTTCAGAATTCGATACGGATCTGTGGCTTCGCTCGGACTCGGCCTCCGACTCACTCTCGCTCTCGGATCCGTCAATCTGGTCCCTGCCCATCAGAGCAAGTAGGCTTGTCTGATCAAGTTCGTCGTCGTCGTCTTCCGAAGAAGATTTGTCCCATGTCGCCTTCAGAGCCTTCTTCCTTCTCTGCTTCTTAGCTTCCTTTTGATTTGGGCAGTTGGCCTTGATGTGCCCCTTCTGGTTGCACCCGTAGCAGATAACTTCGAACTTACCTTTCGAACTTGGTTGAACCTCCTTAGTTTGTACCACCTTCTTTAGATCTTTCTTGTTGAAGCCCTTCTTCTTCTTGTAGAGCTTCTTTACGAGGTTCACGAGCTCGTTTGTTAGTTCGTCGTCTTCATCGTCTGAGTTGGGATCTTCTTCCGATTCAGGTTCAGTTCTTCGTCGTGCTCTCAGTTCGCGTGTTCGACTAGCACCTGCAATCAAAGCAACTCCCTTCTCGGTTGGCTGTGCATTAGTCTACTCATATAATTCAAACTCACATAATAATTCATCTAATTTTATTGAAGACAAATCCTTGGATACTTTGTAGGCATCTACCATTGATGCCCACAATGTACTCCTCGGAAACGAATTTAACGTGTACCTTATGACGTCCCGATTCTCTACCTTTTGCCCTATTCTGTGGAGAGAGTTGAGGATGTTTTGAATTCTTGCGTGTAGAGAGCTTGCCGTCTCACCTTCCTGCATTTTCAGATTATATAGTTTATTAAGTAGTAAATCACGTTTACTCACCTTTGTGTCGGAGGTTCCCTCGTGAAGTTCAATCAGCTTTTCCCAAAGCTCCTTTGCTAATAAGAATGGACCAACTCTGTTGAGCTCCTCTTTCGTCAGTCCACACTGGAGGGTGCAGGTAGCTCTGGCGTTGGCTTCCACTTTCTTGATGAGGGAGGGTTCCCAGTCTTCGCAGGAAGTAGGTTTGCCATCGGTGTCAGTCGGTAGTTGAAATCCAGTTCGGATAATCATCCACATCTCGAACTGGATCTTTAGAAATGTCTCCATCCGTCCCTTCCAGTACCCGAAATCTTCTCCGGAGAAGAGCGGGGGACGGACGGTGCTGAAACCCTCTTATTGGGCCATTGAGAGAATATGCAAAAAAGGAATAGAGAAAAAAAATGTCCCAAGACTATGTATTGGATTAGTAGTGCGGGAGTAAAGAATTAAAAAAAAACTAACTCGAGTGGTGTTGCACCAACTTCGAGCGAGATCGATACGAACGAAAAAAAAATTGGAATTTAGTAATAGTACTAATTTCAGTTGACTCCGAAAAATTTAAAACAACGCGAAAAATTACGTGATTGGTGGTTGCACCAAATCAACGCTACCCCGCTCTGATACCAATTGTTGGATCGAGACGCGCTAGAGGGGGGGTGAATAGCGCTCGCGGCTTTCACAATTTTCGAATTCGTACGAGTAAAAACAAATGCAGCGGAATTAAAGAACAAGCAGATGAACACAGTGGATTTACTTCGTTCGGAGCCTGTGACAAGTCCTACTCGAAGGCCCGCGATCCTTGATCGCTTTCCGTGGGCAACAACTATAAGCACGAGAATTATTACAATCTATGTACAAATTAAAACAGTAATTAAAAATACCGACAACACTTAGAGAATATGAATTCTGGAGCTCAGGGTCATCGGAAAGTAGTCGCAGCACTTCGGGAACCTTTCGTTAGCAGCTAATCGCGTATAGGGATCGCTTGGAAATCTTGTGATGAGCTGCTGGTCGAGATCCCTTATAAAGGGTGTTCAAGGCGCCTTCCACTGTTCACCAAGGTGCCTTGAATGAGTCGAGTCAGCCGCGGAGATAAGGGCTGAACTGGTCGAAGGCGCCTTCATTAAGCTGTCCAAGGCGCCTTGGCTTCCTTCAAGGCGCCTCCAAGCTTGTTTCACAGCCAGTTCAGGTTTTGCACCCGAGGCACCTCCAAGCTCCATGGAGGCGCCTCGGTACTGTTCATCCGAGGCCAATTTTGCACTTTGGTCCCTGTAAGATATGTTAAACACAAAAATACCCTGCAGCACAAAGTTAGCTCATAACACATAAGTGATAGTATAAAAGTGAAAGTTTGACAGCCTCCGGGCTGTCCGAGTCTGACTTCGTAGACCCGACGTCTACTGTTCCCTCTGCGGGGAACGCGTCCTCACCTACTCCACTCAGGAGATTTACCTGCTGCCAGTGCGATCCTCCAGATCGACTGGACTTTTGTTCAGCACTCGAAACTTCCGGACTTTCTGCTGGACATCCGCTTCCCGGCTAGTCCAGTCTTTCACCTAGTTCGCAACACCAGGACTTTCCACCTAGGGTTACCACCCCCTAGGACTTTTGCCTGAAGCCTTTGACCTGCCAAGACTTTCCACATAGGGTTACCACTGTTGGTGCGGGAAGCATCCGACGATCGAACCTGAGTTTTGATAATGGCAAAGGATTCAAAGTTAAGGTTTGTGGTGATCTAACATGTTGAATAAGTGTTTCAGGAAAGTCCTAGCTGCGGTTAGGCAAAGGGAAAATCCTAAGGGGTGGTAACCTTAGGTCCTAGGGGGCGGTAACCCTAGGTGAGGGAAAACCCTAAGGGGCGGCAACCTTAGGTCCTAGGGGGCGGTAACCCTAGGTGAGGGAAAACCCTAAGGGGCGGCAACCTTAGGTCCTAGGGGGTGGCAACCCTAGGTGGAGAAAAACCCTAGGGGGCGGTAACCCTAGGTCCTAGGGGGTGGTAACCCTAGGCGGAAAGTCCAGTCGGTCTGGAGGACCGGACTGGCATCAGGTAATCTCTCCTGAGGGGAGTAGGTGAGGACGCGTTCCCCGTAGAGGGAACAGTAGGCGTCGGGTCGACCTAGGGTTTCCGGTTGGAAATCCGAAGTCAGACTCGGACAGTCCGAAGACTACTATGATTTATCAAATTCTAACACTGTCTTGCAGGGTATTTGCTCGGACTAACCTTGTTTTGCAGGAGAGGAACCTGCTGGAAAAAGGTGGTCCGGGCGCCCGGAGCTCCAGGAGCCCGGAACAGGTCCGGGCGCCCGGGAGCAAGTTTTATCCCTGCCGCGACTTCGCCACGTGGAGCATCTTGGTTGGTTGGCCACGTCACACTCCAGGTGCCCGGAAGGGATCCAGGCGCCCGGAATGTCATATAAAAAGAGGGTCGAGGGAGCAGCTAAAAGAACATGAAATTCTAAGCTTTCTTCTGTGAAGTGCTGCCATCGAGACGACCTTGAAGTGCTACGACTAGACGCCGATGACCCGAAGCTCAGACTCTTCGATCTTTCATTGTCGGTATTAGTTTTCGCTTTACATAATTACAATCTCTACTGTATTCCAGTTGTAATATTTTACGAGCTTATAGTTGTTGCCCACCGAAAGCGATCAAGGATCGCGGGCCTTCTAGTAGGAGTCGTCAAAGGCTCCGAACGAAGTAAACTCCCTGTGTCGTTCTGTGTTTGCTTTACTTTTTCCGCTGCGTTACTTAGGTTTACGATTCCGATATTTCGAAAAATGAAATAGCCACGAGCGCTATTCACCCCCCCCTCTAGCGCTTTCGATCCATCAATTGGTATCAGAGTGGGGTCATTTTGAATCGATGCAACCACCATTCAAAATATTTTTCGTGGTATTTTCAGATTTTTCGGAGTCGATTAGAATTTAGCTTCATAGCTATATTCTAATTTTTTTTCTCGAATCGGTTTTCTGCTCGGAGTTGGTGCAGCACCACCCGAGTTCGTGATCCATTCTCTTCCTTCCGCACTATTAAGCCAGGACCAAGTCCTGGGACATTTTGTCAGTTGTTTTCTTTTTAGGTTGATATGAAATGGCCCTTCAAGAAGGCTACAGTACAGCCCGCCCTCCGCTATTCACCGGAGACGACTTCGGGTACTGGAAGAGTCGGTGGAGGCATATCTCCAGACTCACTTTGAAGTCTGGATGATTGTTAAAATCGGACTCCAACTACCAACTGATAGCGCCGGCAAACCACTACCATACGAAGATTGGGACGCATCTCTGATTAAGAAGGTGGAAGCCAATGCCAAGGCAACCTGCACCCTCCAGTGCGGCCTATCAAAAGAAGAACTCAACCGAGTCGGCCCCTTTAACAGTGCCAAAGAGTTGTGGGAGAAGCTCATTGAACTTCACGAAGGGACATCCGACACCAAAGTAAGTAAAAGAGACTTAATTTTCAATAAATTATTTAACATCAAATTGCAGGAAGGTGAATCAGCTGCCCAACTCCATGCTCGGATTCAAGATCTGCTCAATGGTCTTCATGTAATTGGACAGAAGGTAGACAACCGGGACATCATAAGGTATTCTTTAAATGTTTTTCCAAGGAACACCTTATGGGCATCCATGGTAGATGCCTACAAGGTTTCCAAGGACTTATCTACCATTAAGTTAGATGAGCTTTTTGCAGAATTTGAACTTCATGAATAGACTAATGCACGCCCGACCGAGAAAGGGTTGGCTTTGGTTGCAGGAACAGGGAGAAGGCGCGAATCAAAAATCAAGCGCAGAACCGAACCTGAGTCAGAAGAAGAACCAGATTCGGAAGATGACGATGAATTTACAACCAAAATAGTCAACTTGGTAAAGAAGCTCTGCAAAAATAAGGGTTTCAACAAAAAGGATGTCAGAAAGGCCATCCAGTCGAAAGAAGCCCAACCAAGCTCGAAGGTTAAATTCGAAGTGACCTGCTACGGGTGCAATCAGAAGGGGCACATCAAGACAAACTGCCCGAACCAGAAGGATCCAAAGAAACCAAAGATAAAGAAGGCATTGAAGGCAACATGGGATGAGTCTTCTTCCGAGGAATCCGACGACGAAGAACTAGAGCAGACTAACTTTCTCGCATTAACAGCCCGGGACTACACCAACGAATCCGAAAACGAGGACGAATCGGAAGCCGAGTCCGAGAGAAGCCACGGATCCGCATCCGTTTCCGAAGGGCCAAACCCCTCTGTAAGTCAAAATAGGTTATATTGCATAATTAATTATTTAATGCATAAAGTAGCTAAGTCCAAAATTCGAATCAAGTCGCTTCTAAAGGAGATAACACTTCTTAAAGAGACGACTAATAACGAATCCTTGACTGATCCAGTTCAGACTGGAACCTCAACTCAAGTTCAAAAACTTGAGGAAGAGAATTTCAAACTGAAAAGTCAAGTCAAGGATTTGAAGACAACCTTAGAACGATTTTCCTTGGGATCCAAGAATCTTAATATGATTCTTGGAACACAAAGGGCAATCTACAATCGAACTGGACTAGGATACAAAACGAAAAACAAATATAGGTCATACTTATCTCTCATACAAAGAACAAATAGAAAAATGGTCCAAGCATGGGTTGCCAAGTCCAACCTGATCAATCAAGTTGGACTTAGACAGTATTGGGTCCCTAAGGATCAAATACATTACCTCAATAGACCTTATCGAGACTATGATCCAGGGGGAGCTAAAACGATAAAAATTCGAAATTAATTATTAAAACTCAAAATTAAAAATTCGGAATTAATTATTAAAATTCGAATTTCAAATTCAAAATTAATTATTAAAATTTTAAATTCAAATTCGAAATTAATAATTAAAATTTGAATTTCAAATTTGAAATTAATTATTAAAATTCAAAATTCAAAATTCGAAATTAATTATTAAAACTCAAAATTAAAAATTCAGAATTAATTATTAAAATTCAAATTTCAAATTCGAAATTAATTATTAAAATTCGAAATTCAAAATTAGAAATTAATTGTTAAAACTCAAAATTCAAAATTCGAAATTAATTCAAAATCAATTATTCGAAATTAATAGAAGGAGGGTCCAGAATAGCTGGCAACTCCGAAATCTATTTACCTGACTGGGTAACCGAACTTAATCTACCCGAAATGGGTAAACAAGAGTAAATTACCCGACAGGGTAAGTAAGGATAGATTAAAGGGTTAGATTTAACTTGAAACACAGTACTGGTGAAGTTTTTTTGGATGATAGTACGTTAGGGAAGTTTGGGCATCGCATGTCTAGGAAGATATGGCTTCGACCTGGTGCATTTGGCCAAGTGGAACTAACCGAAGCTACCCTTAAATGGATCCTAACTAGTTAGACCAAGGTTCAGTATTAAGTTCAATGGGTAGGACTATTTGGAAAACCTCAAAGGCATGGTTACTTTAATGAGCTCCTTGTGACTCACCATAGCCCAGAAGTTTATCCAAAGAACGCTTACTTGTTAAACCCAAAGCTAAACCCAAATCTAACATAAAGTTAAACTGAACCCTAAAAATTGAACTAATTCATCTCACAAAATGATAGGATCCCCTGATTGAAAACATAGATCGGGTGAGGTGACTAAAATTTAAATATTTTCAAAATCAAAATCAAACTTAAATATCTCTCAATTAAACATCAAATCACCATACAAACACCAATAGAATTAACTCAAATTGGGTAAGATGCAAAATTAGGAACTTACTTCAATCAAACTGTCTTTTGATCCATCAACTACTTTATGTGTAGGAATTGGATCAATGGATGTTGGACAGTGGATGCTCCAGACATATGACTGGAGATATGTTGAAGTTCACTAAGCTAAAACTAAAGAACCTAGGATCAGTTGCATTCGGCAACGATGGAAAACTAAAAGTAATCGGAAAAAGTAATATCGAACTTAACTCTGATTTCATTATTCAAAAAGTATTATTAGTTGAAGATTTTAATTTCAATTTATTAAGTATAAGTCAATTATGCGATACTGGTTACTCAGTCAATTTTACCAAGTCCAAATGTATAGTCAAACATGTTGATAATCCAAAAATCGTACTTAAGGGTACTAGGAAAGATAATGTCTACACCGTTTATCTACCAACCTCCTCAATAAAGTGTTTTCTGACACAACAAGCGGAAACTGAGCTATGGCACAGAAGACTCGGTCACACCCACACAAAACTCATTTCAAAAATGAGTCAAAATGGACTAGTTAGAGGGTTGCCCAAACTAAAAGTTATTGAAAATTCAATCTGTAATGCATGTCAACAAGGAAAACAAACCAAGTCCACCCACAAATCAACCAATTCAGTTAGAACTACCTATCTACTTGAGCTCCTTCACCTAGATCTATTTGATTCACATGGAGCCAAGTCGCTAAGCAAGAACCAGTATTGCTTAGTCATAATCGATGACTACTCCAGGTTCACCTGGGTAAAGTTTCTAAAAACAAAAGATGAAACCTTTGAAATATTTAGCAATTTTTGTAAATTAATAGAAAATGAAAAAGATACCAAAATCAAAAGAATAAGGAGTGACCATGGAGGAGAATTTGAGAATCACAACTTCACTAAATTTTGTGAGATAAATGGGTACAAACATGAATACTCCTGCCCTAGAACCCCCCCAACAAAATGGTTTAGTAGAACGTAAAAACAGAACCCTACAAGAAGCTGCTAGAATCATGTTAAATGAATATAAACTATCTAATCAATTCTGGGCTGAAGCAGTTAGTACAGCATGCTACATTCAAAATAGGATTTTAATTAACAAATTTCAAAATAAAACACCCTATGAAATTTATTATAATAAAATTCCTAACTTAAACTATTTAAAGGTATTTGGGTGTAAAGTTTTCATTTTAAACATTAAAGACTACTTAGGAAAATTTACATCAAAAATAACCCCGGGAATATTTTTAGGGTACTCAACCACTAGTAGAGCATATAGAGTATATAACAAAAATACCCTAAAAGTAGAAGAAACAACAAATATAAAATTTGATGAAGACACTATAAATGAAACTGAAAATACAGAAAATGCTAATCCAATAAACAAAGAAGATGACGAAATTCAACTTGAACCTATTGAATCTGAAGAACAAATCACTAATTCAAATGACACACGACCAACCAGAACAAGTACAAATCACCCATCTAACCAAATCTTGGGTGATCCAACTGTAGGAGTCAGAACTAGGTCATCCTATAGAAACCAGAGTCAAATAGCCCTAATTTCAAAATTTGAACCCAAAACTATAGAAGAAGTCCTACCAGACCCAGATTGGACTATAGCAATGCAAGAAGAATTGGCCCAATTTGAAAGAAATCAGGTATGGGAATTAGTGCCTAAACCCATTAACAAAATCATAATTGACACTAAATGGGTTTTTAGAAACAAATTAAGTGATCAAGGTGAAATAGTCAGAAATAAAGCCAGGTTAGTAGCCAAAGGATTCAATCAAATAGAAGGGCTAGACTATGATGAGACCTATGCTAGCTCCTGTAGCAAGACTTGAATCCATTAGGATGCTGTTGGCCTATGCACCACACAAAGGATTCAAGCTATTCCAAATGGATGTAAAATCCGCATTCTTAAACGGATTTATTAAAGAAGAAGTATACGTAGGTTAATTAACCCCCAGGATTTGAGGACATAGAACATCCAAATTATGTCTTTAGATTAAAAAAGGCCCTGTACGGACTAAAACAAGCACCTAGGGCTTGGTATGAATGACTGTCCAACTATCTAATATCAAAAGGGTTCAACCAAGGTCAAATAGACCCAATCCTTTTTGTAAAAACCTTTGAAAACGACATCTTTATAGCCCAAATTTACGTCGACGATATTATTTTTGGATCAACCAACTCAAAATTTCTAAAAGAATTTACCAAACTAATGGAAAATGAATTTGAAATGAGTCTAGTAGGTGAACTTAATTTCTTTTTAGGGTTACAAATCAAACAAACCAAAGACGAAATTTATATTTATCAAACCAAATATGCTAAGGAATTAATTATTAAATTTGGAATGGAAAACTCAAAAATCATTAATACACCAATGGCTACTAATGTTAAAATTGACTCAGACTTAGAAGGTAAACCAGTAGACTTAAAATACTATCGAAGTGCGATAGGAAGTCTATTGTACCTAACTGCAAGTCGACTAGACATTATCTTTGCAGTAGGTATGTGTGCAAGATACCAATCTTGTGCAAAAGAGTCTCACTTAACCCTAGTAAAAAGAATCCTTAGGTATGTTAAGGGAACCCTAAAGGTAGGACTTTGGTACCCTAGATCTTGCACCCTTGATCTAACCGGCTACTCTGACTCTGACTATGCCGGATGCAAGCTAGATAGAAAAAGCACAAGTGGCAGTTGTCAATTTTTAGGGCACTGCCTAGTAAGTTGGTCGAGTAGAAAGCAACACTGTGTTGCCTTATCTACCACTGAAGCTGAATATATAGCACTAGGTGAATGCACATCTCAGTTACTATGGATGATGCATACCCTTAAAGACTATCAACTTGAATATCAAAAAACAAAAATCTCAATTGATAACATCAGTTCAATAAATCTAACAAAAAACCCAATTCATCACTCAAGGACTAAACATATAGAAGTGAAACACCACTTTGTAAGGGATTATGTAGCTAAGGGTGATATTGTACTCAACTACGTTGAGTCCAAATCAAACCTAGCTGACATCTTTACAAAACCTTTACCTGAACTTGAGTTCAGTACACTTAGAAGACAAATAGGAATGTGTTGGGTAGAATAGGTATCTTCAAATCTGTCCTCTTAATGTTTTTTGGTTTAAAATTACATTTCTAAAATTCTAGGCAAAATTTTGATTTTTTTAAAAATCCCTACTTTACTAGACTTTCAAAATTTGGACTTAGCCTAGGCTTTTCCCTTAGAAATCATGTTCCCCCAGGATTCAGCAAGAGCATCTCACAAACACCTAGGTTTACCTTGATTGTGTTTGTAAAACATAGAACGGTGTGAGATGCATAGGGTACAGCCTGGACTCAAGAATGCTTATTTCTATGCATCAATATGAGTCTGGGCGTTAAATATTTTATTAACAGTAATCAAATCATGTCTTCCAGCCCTAGTCAAATCTAACTGGATCAATTGACTTGACTTGACTAACCAAGTGAACACTGTTGCTGTCTAGGCAATCAGCAAGTAGCTAAAGGTTAGACAGTTGGTGAAGGAAATAATAAGTTTAAGCATGCTTGTACTTAAGAGATATGATACCTAATCAAAACAAATCTTAACTCATGCTTGGACCTTAGGGCTCTGATACCTTACTAAAACAAAATTTGTAAACTATTAAGCACTAAGGCTAACGCTTCTCCTTTGCCTTAGGTATCTTTGAAATTCATTTATCTTAAAGCAGCTTTTCGAAAAGGTTTTTCAAATTTAAAACTTTCAAGTCTCTTCTATTTAAAAATTTTTTTAATTCTGTTAGAAAATGCACTAAGTTAAAAAGAGCTGAATATATCACAACGAAAAATCTCCTCTAGCAAAATCAATGTTTTGTCTTGAAAAGTTAAGTTTTTTCAAAACTAGCTTATTTTTGATATATGGCAAAGGGGGGAGAGTAGAGAAATTCAAAGAGAACAAAAATCCAAAGCGGAGGTTATATTAAGGGGGAGTTTGTAATGCCCTTTTTTTTTCTTTCCTTGTACTTATACCTTACTGCATATTATTACTTAACTTTGAATTTCGATTGCCATAATCAAAAAGGGGGAGATTGTTGGTGCGGGAAGCATCCGACGATCGAACCTGAGTTTTGATAATGGCAAAGGATTCAAAGTTAAAGTTTGTGGTGATCTAACATGTTGAATAAGTGTTTCAGGAAAGTCCTAGCTGCGGTTAGGCAAAGGGAAAATCCTAAGGGGTGGTAACCTTAGGTCCTAGGGGGCGGTAACCCTAGGTGAGGGAAAACCCTAAGGGGCGGCAACCTTAGGTCCTAGGGGGTGGCAACCCTAGGTGGAGAAAAACCCTAGGGGGCGGTAACCCTAGGTCCTAGGGGGTGGTAACCCTAGGCGGAAAGTCCAGTCGGTCTGGAGGACCGGACTGGCATTAGGCAATCTCTCCTGAGGGGAGTAGATGAGGACACGTCGGGTCGACCTAGGGTTTCCGGTTGGAAATCCGAAGTCAGACTCGGACAGTCCGAAGACTGTCAGTTCTGCTTTACTATGATTTATCATATTCTAACACTGTCTTGTAGGGTATTTGCTCAGACTAACCTTGTTTTGCAGGAGAGGAACCTGCTGGAAAAAGGTGGTCCGGGCGCCCGGGATCAAGTTTTATCCCTGCCGCGACTTCGCCACGTGGAGCATCCTGGTTGGTTGGCCACGTCACACTCCAGGCGCCCGAAAGGGATCCAGGCGCCCGGAATGTCATATAAAAAGAGGGGTGAGGGAGCAGCTAAAAGAACATGAAATTCTAAGCTTTCTTCTGTGAAGTGCTGCCATCGAGACGACCTTGAAGTGCTACGACTAGACGCCGACGACCTGAAGCTCAGACTCTTCGATCTTTCGTTGTCGGTATTAGTTTTCGCTTTACATAATTACAATCTCTACTGTATTCCAGTTGTAATATTTTACGAGCTTATAGTTGTTGCCCACGGAAAGTGATCAAGGATCGCGGGCCTTCGAGTAGGAGTCGTCAAAGGCTCCGAATGAAGTAAACTCCCTGTGTCGTTCTATGCTTGCTTTACTTTTTCCGCTGCGTTACTTAAGTTTACGATTCCGATATTTCGAAAAACGAAATAGCCACGAGCGCTATTCACCCCCCCCCTCTAGCGTTTTCGATCCATCAACCACCTCCTATGACCTAGGGTTACCACCCCCTAGGGTTTTTACCTTGCCTAACCACAGTTAGGTCTTTTCCTGAAATGCTTAACAGATTTGTTAGATCACTAAACATCTTAACTTTGAATCCTTTGTCAATTATCAAAATACGAGTTCGATCGTCGGATGCTTCCCGCACAAACAAGATATTCTTAATGCATGACTGACCGAGATATATTCTTAATGCATCACCTGCTGACATATATTCAACATAAGGTATTCTTAATGCATGATTAACCGAGATATATTCTTAATGCATTATCGGCCAAGATATATTCTTAATGCATGACCGGCCGAGATATATTCTTAATGCATAACTGGCCGAGATATATTTTTAATGCATCACTGACCGAGATATATTCAACATAAGGTATTCTTAATGCATGACAGGCTGAGATATATTCTTAATGCATCATCGGTAGCGATATATTCTTAATGCATGACCGATAGAGATATATTCAACATAAGGTATTCTTAATACATGACTGTCTGAGGTATATTCTTAATGCATGACCGACCGAGATATATTCAACAAAATAAGAAGGGGCATTCTCAAGATACGACAGGCTTAATGATCGACCGGTATATATCTAGGCTTAATGATCGGTCGGTATATATATAAACAAACAAGCAGTTGACAACCTTATGATAGTTTGGCAAAACTATTCTCTCGAAGTTTCTTCATTCGTTAAACGGTTTCAACCATATACTCTTCTACATATGTCATCATACCAAGGATGCAACTCGTAAACGACAAAGAGAGTACATCTGGGGTAGAAAAAAAATTCCTTAAAGGATTATTGCATGAAGTTCAGGTTGTACTTTGTTCATCTTCTAATAAACTCTAACAAACTGGGGACCACCTCATGATTGCGGAGGTTATGTGAGGTGGTATAAAAAGAGGAATCCTCTCTACTGGCAAGGTGCGTAAACATGAGTACTTGCATCTTTTCACTACTATTCTTCTTCTTCTTTAACCTTCAAGCGAGGAATTGACTTGAGTTTCGTAGGGCCTAGCTAGGGATTCTCACCTCGATCTTAGGTCACTAATGCTTTATTGAATCGTCGGAGTGTGTGTAGGGTCATCAAGGAGCTCTTTCAGATCTTGAGAAGCTTGCCATTCCTCAATCGCCGGAGTCAGCATGCCATCTCATCGCCTTCAGACAGGATCACCCGCTATTGGCTTAACAAGTATCAACAGAGTGAACAAGTAATTCTTTAATTCTTCGAAGGCTTTGTTGCAGTCAGAGTCCCACTTGAATTTGGTTGCTCGACGAAGTATTTTGAAGATGGGTAAGCTTCGGTCGATCGATCATGAGATGAAGCGAGATAATGTTGTGATCCGGCCGGTCAAACGCTGCATCACCTTAAGATTGTATGGAGGAATGATGTCTTGGAGAGCTTTTATATTGCTGGGGTTGGCTTCAATTCCCCGCTCGGTCACAATGTAACCCAGGAAACATCTACTCTTTGCTCCGAACAAACACTTGCTGAGGTTGAGCTTTAATCTGTATTGCCTTAAAGTCTTTCAAGTTTCTTCGACATCTACGCATAGATCCACCGATCGAAAATATTTGATGAGGATATCATCAACATAAACTTCGATATTTTACCCGATTTGCTTTCATAACACTTTGTTCATGAGCCGTTGGTAGGTTGTGCTTATATTCTTTAGTCTAAACTGCATAATATTATAGCAGCAAGTGCCCTCAGTAGTATAAAACTAACCATTTCTAGGTTGTCCTTGGCGAGTGGCACTTGATGGTAGTCATAATATGTATCCAACATGCAAATTAACTCGCGACCGGAAGTTGAGGCCACCACTTGATCGATCTGCAGCAAGGGGCAGTAATCCTTGGGGCATGCTTTATTGAGATTCCTGAAGTCTATGCAGACCCTCGATTTATTTCTCGACATGTACACCAGGACAACGTTAGCTAGCCAGTTCAGGAACTGGACTTCATGGATGTAGCTAGCCTCTAATAGCTTGTCAACTTCTGTCCGGATAATTTTAGTTTGGTTGGCTCCAAGTCTCTCTTCCTCTGTTTAACTAGATGGGCGTTAGGGAAAACATGGAGTGCATGCTCCATGACCGTGGGTGAGACACCGATGATATCTTTAGGTTCCCAAGAAAAAATATCATTGTTACGTGTTAGACATGCAACAAGCTCTTCTTTAAGTTCTAGAGGCAGGTCGACAGCTATTTGGGTAGTGGCCTCCAACTGGCCTAGTCAAATTGGGACCTCCTCCTTTTCTTCATACACCAGTGTGGGTGGTGCCTACTAGATGGTGTTAACCTCCATTCTTTGGACCTTCTAGGTAGCATTGGCCTCCGTCTTAACAATCTCCACGTAGCACTTGCATGCTACCAGTTAATTTCCCTTGACTTACTCGACCTAGTTATCCACAGGGAATTTTATTTTTTCGCAGAAGGTGAAAACAATTGCTTGGAATTCATTTAGGGCAGCTCAGCCCAAAATGATGTTGAAGGTCGAAGGCACGCCCACCACTATAAAGGTTGATCAGTGCATCCTCATTAGGGGATCCTTCCCTAAAGATATTGTCAACTTTATTTGGTCGAGCGGTTGGATTTCATTGCTCATGAATCCATACAGGGGCATCACCATGGCCTGAAGCTCGCTTGGCTCTATTTACAGCTGCTTGAATGCTTGTTTGAAGATGATGTTGACTGACTTGCCTGTGTCAACAAAAGTGCAATAAATATTATAATTGACTGACCTGCATGGGGAATTTTGACTCCCTCTAGATTCATGGGCCCAAAGCTAATCTCTGGCCCTTGTGCTTTCTCCTGGCTACAACCGATCGTGTGGACCTCTAGCTTGTGGGCGTGCAACTTCCTCGCCCGGTTGGAGTCTCCGTTGGTTGGTCCTCCAACGATCATGTCAATATCTCTTTGAGCGGATTTACTGCTATTTTCTTCTTGTCACATCGGGGGTTTCTCCTACTGGACTGTGGTGGGGACCTAGGTCCGCTCTACCTGCTGTTGGGGCAGCCTTTGGCGTCAATCAATGCCCTGGTAGTCTCTTCTGGGCGGGGCATTCAGCCACTAATACTCTCGGAGATTGAGAGACGACGAACATTGACGATATCCTTGGTTGGCGGTTGGGCGATTCCCTCGATTGTAATGATAACAATCTTGAGTATCGTGTTTGGTTGAGCAATGATATGTACATACTCTGGGTGGAGCCCAAGCCCATCTAAAGGGCTCGGAGCACTCCACCTGCTCGACCCCCACATGATGTACAATGTGGGGTCGCTGCTCTTGATGATGAGGCTGAGGACCCACTCGGGGTCCTTTATGTGGAAGAGGTGGAGGCGGCGCTCAATGTTTGGGAACTGGCGTCGGGGTAGGTGCAGTAGCCTCATTCTTCCTAGCGGATTGTACTTCCTCCACATTAATATATTTGGTTGCTCGACTTAGGAGATGGTCGAAGCCTCGGGGAGACCCTTTGATTAAAGAATGAAAGAAATCATTATCAGTGAGCCCTTGAGAAAAGACGCTCACCAAAATCTTCAGAGTAACCGAGGAAATATCCATGGCCACCTGATTGAATTTTTTAATATAAGCCCAAAGAGTTTCCTTCGGCCCCTATTTGAGAGAAAAAAGACTCAAGGGGGTCTTATGGTAATGGCGACTGCTAATAAAATGATAGAGGAAGACCTTACGGAAATTTTTAAAACTGCAGATAGATTTTGTCGGTAGTCGATTAAACCACCCCTATGCTGATCTAGAGAGTGTGGTGTGAAACACTCAGCACTTTACACCATTGGTATATTGGTGAAGGAGAGCGGTGTTTTCAAACTTTATGAGGTAGTCTTCGGGGTCAATTACCACCACATATTCCCCTATTGCTAGGGGACGGTAGTGCTTCGACAACTTATCCTCCAGTACTTCCTAGGAGAAAGGTGTGCTAATCTGCTCTTGTAACGTCCAGCAATTTCATATAAATTTCTTTTAAGAATAAGAGAAAATGGAACCAAAGAAGAAAAGAGAAAAAAAAAAAAAGTGGTCAAGGCTTGAACCTTGAACCTCTTAACAAATGATAAACTTTAAGTGGTATGGAATAACCAATAGCCCAAGAGGAAGTATTGGTAGAAAGGAAAGGGAAATTGTAGTTAAGGGTAGGGATGGTGAAGGGACACCTTTCTCCCTTCACTTAGAAGAAAAGTTTATCTTTCCTTTCTCCCTTTCACGTAGCATGAAGAGTTCATTTTCCCTTCTCCCTTCATTTAGAATAAATGAAGGGAAGAATGAAAAGGTGTTTTCCCTTCTCCCTTTCATTTGAAATAAATAGAAGTAAGGGAAAGAAAAACTATTCTTTTCCTTCTTCCTCCTTCTTCTTCCTTCATCGAAACTCCAAGCTTCCCCTCTCCCATTTTCGGATTCAAGCTAAAGGTTTTCTTCCTAGGAAAACTTCACAAAAGGAAGTTCTTAAAACCTACTTCCCCTTACAAGCAAGATAAGCAAAAGGGAGTTCTAGAAGCAAAAGCTTTCTTCTTCTTCTTCTTCACCAAGGGTATTTTCTTAGTAAACCAAGCAAGAGGATGTAAGTATCTCCTTCACCGGTAGTACAAGTAGTTTTCGAGTGTTTTTCCATATTTTTATGTTGCTTAAAACCTAGGGTTAGGTTTGGTAAGTTTGGCCAAGACATGAAACAAGGGTTGAGGAGAGTTAAAAATGTTAACCATGCTTGATTATGTTTTCTCATGATATGTAAACCACTATGTGATAGAGCTCCATGCTAAAACCTAGGATTAGGTATTGTAAGTTCGGCCAAGACATGAAACAAGGGTTGAGGAGAGTTAAAAATGTTAACCATGTTTGCTTATGTTTCCTCATATTGTGTGAGCTATTATGTAATAGAACTTCATGCTTAAAGATTGTTAAATAAAACCTAGAACCATGCTTTAGAAGTTTCGTCCAAGGCTTGAAGTTAGGGTTAGGAACTCATCTATGCTTGCTAGAAGTCTTATTTGCTATGCTATGTATTCTATGATATTAGTTTAGAGCTTCATGCTTAAATATTATTAAATGAAACCTAGAACCATGCTTTAGAAGTTTCGGCCAAGGCTTGAAGTTAGGGTTAGAAACTCATCTATGCTTGCTAGAAGTCTTATTTGCTATGCCATGCATTCTATGATATTAGTTTAGAGCTTCATGCTTAAAGATTTTTAAATGAAACCTAAAACCATGCTTTAGAAGTTTCGGACAAGGCTTGAAGTTAGGGTTAGAAACTCATCTATGCTTGCTAGAAGTCTTATTTGCTATGCCATGCATTCTATGATATTAGTTTAGAGCTTCATGCTTAAATATTGTTAAATGAAACCTAGAACCATGTTTTAGAGGTTCGGCCAAGATATGAAGTTAGGGTTAGAAACTCATCTATGCTTCCTAAAAGTCTTATTTGCTATGTCATGTATTATATGATATTAGTTTAGAGTTTCATGCCTAAAGTTGTTTAAGTGAAACCTAGAATCATGCTTTATATGTTCGGCCAAGACTAGAAATTTGGGTTAGAAATTCACCTATGTTGCAAAAAGTCTCACATGTTGTAACAACCCGCCTTCTGGGTACTGGCTGTAAGGCCGATCGTCACAATAATACTAAACTATACTGTGCGGAAAGCTGGGCTAATTAAAATTTTACTCTACTAATGACGGATACAACTAATAAGAAAGGTCTAAAGACCTTCTTTGCTGGTGTACATATGCTAAGGAGGAGAAACTGAACATCCCAACTGAGCTAGGGGCTAGAAACTAACTTCCCAACTACTCACAGACCTGCCGATCGATCTACAGATCGATCAGAGCTGCGGTCGTTCTGTTCCCAACTGGATCGGTCGGCTAACCGATCCAGGTGTGGCTGGATCGGTCGGCAGACCGATCCAGGTATGTCTGGATCGGTCGGCTGACCGATCCAGGCACCTGAAGCTCTCCTGGAACACTACTGTATCGCGCTGGATCGGTCGGCCGACCGATCCAGTGGCACTGCTCAGGCTCGGATCGGTCTCGAGACCGATCAGAGTTCTGATTTCATCCGGGGACTCTGATTTCAGCACTTTGGCGTGCCAAAACACCACACAACAATTCTAACAAGGCTAGGAAACACTCTAACAATGGAAACTAACATTCTCACATCATAAACGAAGGGTTCTAAGCATAACAGAGTGCATAGCTAACTAATTCATAGTGATTAACAACTAGAGTGCAAATAACAAAATACTGTAAAGTTCTGATGCTTAAGTAAAACTTGCTAAAATCCCTTAGAATCTTTTATTCCAGTTCCTGCCACACACATCCTGATCTGCATTGACCTCCAGCCTCCGCTACTGGTCCACTTTTCCTTTACCTTTATCTGCAGTATAAGAAAAGTAGTATCTATAAGCTAAAAAGCTTAGTAAGAAACCATCTACCTCACAAAAATATGCAACGATGCAAATATGATTTCAAATCATGCTGTTTAAAACATATGCTGGATATACTGAATAAACTAAGCATGGCATATAAGCATACAATCATGGCATATCTAAAGCTGAACATATAAACATGTATAACAACTGCACATAAAGTTATCATGCATATTCACACGGAAAAACTAAGCTGGAGCATGATACTGACTGAAACTGAACTAAGCCAAAACTGATCTTAACTATAATCACTGGATTAGATTAAGAGTTTGAAAGCTAATATCATAATAAGTGAAAATAGTAATCATGCTGCTGTTTGAGCCCGGCAACTGTACGTGCTATGCGCGCATCTCTAACTAGACCCGGGGTTGCAAGTCCCGAATTTAGTAGAGCTACTAGGTTATCTAAACCTAGGGACCGACTATGGGAGCCCAGCCCAATGGATATCTAATCCAGTACAGTGCCAACTGAAAAGTAAAATACTGAGTATAGCTAAACTGTTCTAAATAGCTATTTCTAGGTTATCTGAACCTAGAGCTAGGTTGTCTAAACCTAGAGGCGACTGTGGCTGCCCACCCATTGGACCGTAGTCCCATATAAGCTAGGATAACTGATTTACTGATTTAGATGCTTCTAATGCATTCAGCTGTGCTAATAAAAATACCTAGGTTGCATTTTTTTTTCTAAGCTAGTTATTTAATCAACCACCTAGTGTGCTTTAACTCCCCTCTCTATTAGGGAGACTACCTTTAGGCACCCAACAGCATCTAAACCTCCAACTGAAGGAGAAAGACGTGTCCGGCCCATCTAAAGGTACCCACTAAATCCCTAAACCTGCGAGGAGGGTTAAATACACCCTATGTGTCGAAAACATAAGCATATAACTAAACTAATGCACAGGAAATCAAACGGTAGCTATTATACTGCAGGTGAGGGGTTTCTTACCTCCTGTTCGTAATTTCTTACGATTCTATTGGCTAGAATTCCGGTGGAGATGACCTTCTCGACGATCCGCTAACGTCTTTGCGTTCCTCTCGCGGAGAAGAACCTCTTTCGTTTTGGAGTCGTCGCCGGAAGATGAACCTATGGACCTTGGGGCTGGGGCACCGAGAGAAAGAGGAGAGGGAGAGGCGGCGGTGAGGTTTCGGTGGTGAGGGTTAAGAAGTTGCCGAACCAAAATAAAATAAACCAAACCCTCTTTAAGTTTCCTATTTATATTAAGTGGATTATTGAACCCAACTCCAATATAAATATAATTGGTTCCTCATTCTTTCAGCACGGCCCTGCTGGGTTCACCGGTTACTAAGGCTAACTAAAGGTTTAGCGGGCCCGAGAGGTCCTGGGTTCGATTCTCGCCTAAGCTATTTTGCGGTTCTAATTATTTTTGTTGTTTCCGCTACTCAGAAAATTCTGGAAAAATATCTAAAAATTCCAGAAAAATCATAGAATAATTCTAATGCAAGTTTGAGAATTTTCGGGCGTTACAATCCCCCATACCTTATAAAAAGTTCATCCTCGAACTTAGAACAATTCCGGGTACTTCTGTCTCATGCTGGCTTCTGTCTCCCACGTTGCCTCTTCTACTGTGTGACTGTGCCAAATGACTTTGACTAATGGTACTTCCTTGTTTCGTAATTTCTTAACTGCTCGGTCTATTATCTGAATAGGCCGACTATCATAGCTGAGGTCTTCGCGGATCTGTACCGACTGGGGCTCAATCACCTGGGTGGCATCGGGGGTATGCTTCTTCAGCATAGAGACATGAAATATGTTGTGGACAGCTGACATTTCCTAGGGTAGCTCTAGCTCATATGCTACCTTGCCCACTCTTCTGCTGATAAGGTATGGTCCCACATATCTGGGACTAAGTTTGCCCTTCTTCCCAAAACGCATCACTCCCTTCATGGGAGCTACTCTGAGGAACACTGTATCCCCGACTGAAAACTCTAAGGGTCTGCGCCGTGTATCAGCATAGCTTTTCTGGCGGCTCTATCCTCTGGCGGATCTGCTGTATAGCTGCTGTGGTATCTGCTACTAGATCTGTCTGAAGTTCTAGTTCTTTCTGTTCTCCTCAC